>NW_027325813.1:300000-544188 GCF_048418805.1 Vulpes vulpes
TGTAAAATCTCCCGAGGACTCAGGGGCAATGACCATTTCTCACCACGTTGTTTGGTGTGCCCAGGGCACAGCACAGTGCTGGCACTTAGTAAAAGTACCCAATACATGCTATCCCTTATTATTTCTAGCACATAGTAGGTGCCCAGTAAACGTTAATTTCCTTTTTTTACTTCTTTTTTAAAATTAAGATTTTATTTATTTATTTGACAGAGTGAAAGAGAGAGAAAGCGAGCACAAGCGGGGGGGGGGGGGAGGCAGAGGAGAGGGAGAAGCAGGCTCCCCACTGAGCAGGAAGCCCGACAGGGGACTTGATCACAGGACCCCAGGATCATGACCTGAGCTGAAAGCAGATGCTTCACCAACTAAGACCTCTAGGGACCCCTCATTTTTACTCCTTTACCTTTATCCCCAAGTGCCTACAATGCCTTCCTCTGTAGGTACACCATCCTTCCCTGTTTCCCCTTCCACCCCTTCCCAGAACAGAGTCGGGGATCGTGCAGACTAAGGCTCATATATGCATTCAACCAACGTCCCAACCTTCCAAGGGGAAGCAGGACTCAGAAATGTTTGCATCTTAGCAGTAGATTCCAGGACTAGGAGCCTGACCAGAGAGGAGGAGCAGAAACCAGGGAGGAGAGAGAGCTTTCCCCTCTGGGGAAGCCCAGAGATTTCCATCCAGGGTTTCTGCTTCCCTGGAAGCAGCAAAAAGAGCCAACCCACCTCTCAGGCTCAGGCAGGAAGCGAGGACATCTGTTCCCAGCTCAGGAGGGGCCGAGAACCAAGGAGGAAACGGGTGTCCTCCTTGCAGGGGGCCTGGCAGTTGGCTGGAAGGTGTGTGCCTGCAGCCAGGCCCAGCCAGGAAAGACCAGAACAAGTGGCCGGCCAATGAGGCTGTGTCCTCCCTTGGTGGCTGTCAGGGCCGGGGTGCTCTCACCGTCCAACCACCACCACGCCGCCAGCCCCTGGGGTTCAGTCCATTCCTCCTCCCCACACTTCTCAAACTGTTACTCACCGTGGCAACCCCGGCGCTCCACATTATAATCTTCCCTGTTTCACAGATAAGAATTGAAACTCAGAGAGGTGCTGTAACTTGCCCAGGGCCCCATGCTCAGTGCAGGCACACCTGGGATTAGAACCCCGAAGTTTTCAGACTCCACATCGCACATTGTTCTTGCTCTCTCTCGAGTCGATGAGCCCCTGAGCAATGAGGTAAAGCCAAGTACATCCTGGAGCCTCACTCTGCCCTGGGCTCAGTCCATCTCTTTCTCCAGGCCCTGCCCTGACCCCAGGGGCCCATCTAAACCCCTCAGCCACTGTGGCCCGCCCCTGCCCTTACCCAGGGGTCCCCGCACTGCTTGCTTTTGCATTGATCTGTGACTTGCGTTTCCCCCACGAAACCTGAGAACTTCTGGCAGTCTGGCTCCGCGCCCGTTTCGTATCTGGGTCACTGGCACCCAGCGTGTGCTCGGGGTGTGTTTACTTCACACACGATGGAACCGAAGGGCTAATGCCCATTTCTCCAGCTCCTCTAGGAAAGGTGATTTTCTGATCACCCCCAGGACTCTGCAGACACTCTACTTGGAGGCTGGAAAGCCGAGTTTTTAGGGCTCCAGGAGTCTCCCTTTCTTTTCTTTTCTTTTCTTTTCTTTTTTTTTTTTTTTTTAAAGATTTTATCTATTTACTCATAGAGACAGAGAGAGAGGCAGAGACACAGGCAGAGGGAGAAGCAGGCTCCATGCAGGGAGCCTGAAGTGGGACTCAGATCCAGGGTCTCCAGGATCACGCCCTGGGCTGCAGGCGGCGCTAAACTGCTGCACCACCGGGGCTGCCCCAGGAGTCTCCCTTTCTTAATCTGTAGAGCGGGTATGGACAGACCTTGCTGTCTACGGATATGATGGAAGGCCTATGAAAGACAAAAGGTCTCCTTAGGAAGGAGGCTTAGGAACAAGTGGCTGCTGAAGAGTCAGAGCAGAGGCTTGAGATGGGCCTGGAGGCAAGGGGGGTACTGGGACCTCACCGGACGACTGCTCACATGTATCCAGCAAGGAACCAAGGGTGTCTGGCAGCTACTCCTCAAATACCATCTGTTTCCTGACCTAGCTTGGGGGACCCAAGGTGATCCCTAGGGGAAGTGGGGGGCAGGTTAGGAAGACTCTCCCAGAGGCTGGAAGAAGGGACAGTGCAGGAGAGCAGGGTGGAGTGGGCAGTCCTGCTGGCGGGACCCCCGCTCCTGCCCATCAGCCTGCCAGCCTTCCTCTCGGTCCACTTCGGGATGGGTCCCACCTTAGGTCTCTCTCCTCCAAAGTTGGCCTGTCACCAGCCTTAGCTGCAGCCACTAGCAGATTGTACCCACACACAGTTTATTTTTTCAGATACAGAAGCAGAGATTCAGGGAAGGGAAGGGATTTTCTCCCGATTACACAGCAAAGAGGAAGCATTTGATAATAAAGATGAGGTGGTTCTTGCTCTGCTCCTAAGTGCATGATACGTAATCATCTAAAGCCTCACAAAGCCGCAATGGAACAGCCATGCCACCTTCACCGTCCCCATGTGATGGCTGGTGGCACTGAAGCACAGAGAAGGTAAGCAACTTGCTCCAGGTCACTCTGCCAAGGTAAGGAACTGGGATTCAAGTTCAGGTGTTCAAGTTCATGACCACTAGGTTGTGCAGACTTTCTGGGAGGAAGCCCAGTGCAGGGAAGGCACTGTTCTGCACCCGATGGACTGGGAGGGGGTTTAGGAGTAGGGCAGGAGCCTCAGGAGGGAGGAAAGAGGGTCTGTGTGGAGGCTGAAGCAGGGAACACCCAGAATGAGCTGCGCTTGGCAGGCTGTAGGCAGAAATAATTTTACTTTCTCTAGTGGCTGTCTTGTCGACCTATTCTGTTGACCCAATCTTTTTCACTCTTGGATGAAATCTCAAGCATATCTCATAACTTTTTCAGTTACTCTTAGGTTTTACCTCATTTTTTTTTAAAAGATTGTATTTATTTATTTGACAGAGAGAGAAAGAGAGAGAAAGCCAGAGAGCACAGGCGGGGTAGGACGGGGGCGGGGGTGTGGTGGTGGTGTGGAACTGTAGAGGGAGGGGGAGAAGCAGGCTCCCTGCCAAGCAGGGAGCCTAACATGGGGCTTTATCCCAGGACTCTGGGATCATGACCTGAGCTGAAGGCAGACCTCAACCTACTGAGCCACCCAGGTGCCCCGATTTTACCTTGTTTTAGGTATTAAAATAGTCTAGAAGCAAAGCTTTAAGCTCTGTTCAAACCTTCTCCTTTTCTTTAAATCTGCTTTAAACCCAAAGACCTGTATAATGAGGAAGAAGGCACTCTTTCTCATTAGGGGTACTTCTGTGGGTTCTTCAGAGACCACCCCCCACCCCATCACTAGGGATCTGTCATTTCTACCTGGGCAAAGCCTCGCCAGGCTGGCGGGGCTTACAGCCCCCTTCAGCACCTGCCTTCTGGGGGTCCAGTCCAATATGAGTCCTTCTGATAGGATCTTGTGTCCCTTCCCTGCTCAACCAATCCTCTTGAGGGCAGGGTCCTAATTCAAAATAACCTCAAACCAGCCACATTCTGCAAGGTTCTCTCGGGAGCCCTGGGAAACACACTTGCATTCTGGCCCCCAAAGGCTGGGAGTGCAGGCTGTTCCCAGAGTAGCTGGGTCCTTGCCTCACAGAAACAAGGAAGCCTAGCCAGCCTTCCCCCTTTGTCACTCATGCTCAGAATTCCAGGGCACACATGCCATGCTCTTGGGTTTTCTTTTTTTTTTTTTTTAATATTTTATTTATTTATTCATGAGAGACACACAGAGAGAGGCAGAGACACAGGCAGAGGGAGAAGCAGGCTTCATGCAGGAAGCTCAATGCGGGACTTGATCCCTAGACCCTAGGATCACGTCCTGGGCATGAAGGCAGGCACCAAACCACTGAGCCACCCAGGTATCCCCACTCTTGGGTTTTCTGAAGCCTCTTCACTTGCCCTGAGGTTGGGGAGCACAGCCAACTGTTTCTAAAGAGGGCCCCCTCTTCAATCCTCCCCCCATACTCAGCCATGCAGCCTTGGAAGGTTGAGGGATCAGGAGCACTTTTGGCTCAGCCTCACTGCAAGTCTATGCTTTGGATTGGAGGTACTTGGTGCCCACTGTCCTTGGCTCTGGGGGTCTGGACTGGAGTAGGCAGCAGGGCTGAGGGGGAACGGAGGGATTAGAGTGGTATTTCTACTCAGGTCCCTCAGTCACAGGGTGACAGGCCAGAAAGGGATGAGTCAGAGATGAGGTGCAGGGTTCAGGCGGCTCCATCAGTGGAAAGTAGTGAATCAGGCAGCCCATGGGGGCCAATTTGGAGTCCAGAGGCTGGTTTTGAACACGGAGTTTGAGGGTGACACATGGGGGTGGAGCAGAGAGGTTGAAAGCATGGACTTTGAAGTTAGGGGGTTTGGGTTTCAATTCCAGCTCCACAGCTTACCAAGGTGCCACCTGGGGCAAGTGAGTCAGCCTCTTTCTCCAGTTCCCTGGGCTGCACCATGGGGGCATTAACCCAGAGTGAAACTTGAGTGTGAACTTCAGAGCCTAGCTCAAGGGGCCTTCAGGAGGGTTCCCTCCAATCCCATGAGGAAGGGAGTATTACTCTCATCTCCCATTTTACAGATGGGGAAACTGAGGCACGTCGAGCTGAACAATATATCAAGGCAGGCCCACACTGTCAGGCAGCCCAGCTCCGCTTCCTGCACCCTCACCTACCATGCTCCCCGGGAGGATGGTGGCACAGTGGGAAGTATGCCTGCATGGGTTCAAATCCTACCCCGAACACGTTTCTACATGAGCTAGTTACTTCACCTTTTTGGACCACATGTCCCTCGTTGATATATTGTGGGCACTGAGCTCTCTGGGTTGTGAGGATTTAAGAAGTTAATCCTTGTAAAGTCCACTCCATATGTGTGAGATGTCCTTCTCAGAGCAATTCTGGGTTGGAAGGATAATTAGAGGAAGCCCCTCTCCTACATCTTACAGAGGACACAGGGGGGCCCAGAGAGAGTGATTGACGGGCCTGAGATCACACAGGGGGCAGAGCTGGGACTCATCCACTGTTTCTCAGCTACCCTGAAGCCGTTAGAAGGGAGGAGGGCATCGAGAATTGGGAGCAGACAGCTGAACACCCAGACCAAAAGTCAGAGGAATGGTCAAGTCTGGATGCATAGATCTGGAAGGTGTCTTCTCTTACCCAAGCTGTGCTTGAGCAAAACCCGTTGGGGCTCATCACCTCAGGCCTCCCAAGGAACCCTGCCAAGTAGGGGCTCCCGTCTTCCAATACAGCTGAGGAGCACCAAGGACTGGAGAGGGGGAAGTGACCCGGCCACCTGAACCCGGAAGAGGGTCTCTTTATGATGACTGAGGTGTGAAAGGCAGACAGACAGAGGAGGGATGAGTATGGGGGAGCGGTTCGGGGCTGATGAGGATAAAAAGCCTCCGCCAGGACTCTACGACATGGAAACTGTGCCACGGGGCCCTGCAGAGATTGCCAAGGGAAGACGCTCACTTTAATGAGTCCCTGTGGGGGACAGTCTAAAATTGCCTTTTCCAGAGTGTGTCCCGTTGCCTTGCTCACAGACGAGAGCATCAGAGCCTTAACAGAGAGCCCCTAGGGACCTCCCAATCCACCCCAAAAGAGCGTGTTGCTCGTGCTGGGATTTCACACCATGAGATGAGGTGGGCAGAAGGCTGGTGGGGGGCCTGTCTTTATGCCACAGCACCAAGAACCCCTGCCACCTGCTTTGTCCCATTTCTATCAGCCCATCGTGGCTCTCATAGATGTTTCCTTCTGGCTCATAAAGGCTGATCGCCAGCAGCTGTCATTTAAATGGAGGCTTGTGTCTTTGTCACATTCTGAGCTCAGCCTTTGGAAGAGACAGAGAAGACTTTGGTCTTCTGCTCTAATGAAGGTCGTATTCCGTCTAGAGGGCCCACAGGGGACCTGTTCCCATCCAGCATCAACTCCACTTGGCTGTGCACCTCCTGTGTGTCCGCCATGTATTCACACTTCCACATTCATCTTGAGTCTCATTGTTCTAAAGAGATTTCAGAAGTTTGGGGAAGGAGCAAGATGCCAGGGAATGAGAGATGTGGGTTACTATCTAAATACATGAGGCTTAGTTTTTCAATTCTCTTTTAGCCATTGATTTTTTATTTAATTATACATGATCGGGGACACCTGGGTGGCTCAGCGGTTGGGCGTCTGCCTTTGGCTCGGGCCATGATCCCCTAGTCCCAGGATAAAGTCCCGCGTCAGGCTCCCTGTGCAAAGCCTGCTTCTCCCTCTCCCTCTGCCTGTGTCTCTGCCTCTCTCTGTGTCTCTCATGAATAAATAAATAAAACAGAAAATATTTATACATGAATGGTGAGGACAATTTCTTGAGATTTGTTGGGATTTGCTTTATATCATGTCGCATGATACACATGGTAATATCTGGAAATCTTCAGCGTGTGCTTGAAAATGACATGTCAGGTGCAGGATTCTATACATCACTGTCATTCTGCTGCGTGTCTCTGTGGCTTGCTTCTTTGTATGTCCTATAATTTTGGATTGCAAGCTCACGTTAAGGGTATCCCATTGTGGAAATGTCCCTCCAGAGAGGCTTGCATTTACTATTGCCACATGCTCGGTGGGTGTTACACATCCCACGTTTGCTCAGTATGTTAATTACCAGACCTGGCAGTGCTGAGACCACGTGGGTAATACCAACTCAAATCTCAAATTTGTGTTAGGAAGGTCTTGAGTCAGAATTTCTCAAGAGAGACTTCATTTTTTAAAAAGATTTTTTATTTATTTACTAGAGAGAGAGAGAGAGAGAGAGAGAGAGAAGCAGGCTCCATGGAGGGAGCCTGATGTGGGACTCGATCCCAGGTATCCAGGATCACACCCTGGGCTGAAGGCGGCGCTAAACTGCTGAGCCACCGGGGCTGCCTGAGAGACTTCATTTTTATTTTTCCAGCCAGAACCAAAAGTGAGACAACTTCTCTGATGACTTTTTTTTTTTTTTTACCAAAGAATTTTTTTCTTCCACTTGCCTTTTCATTGAAGATATGCTTTATTCAGCTGTCTTGGTTTCACATCTCTTTTGGCAAGTGTTCAAGACCTTGTCTCCCATTCTTTACATAGATGTAGAATCCAAGCTCCTTGGTTACCAAGATCAGCAAAGGCCAATGCTTCCCCACACCTGTCCCTGTGTCACCCAAAGACCTACCCTGCAGGGCAAAGGATTGGCATCTGCATATCACTCTGATTTTGGCTTCCTCTTTGTTTATGGTCCCTAGGGATTTCTTTACTACCTTGGAAAGTCAGCTGGGTATAGAACAGAATGTCTGTTACACTTTAGCCAGAATCTCTAGGTATTGGGTAGCATCCCTTCAGAAGGCTCCATCCACCACGCCCAAGACCTGGGTTCCCCCTCCTTCAGCTTCTGAGTGACCCTGGGAAGTGCTTAGGGAGTTCATTGTCCCCAGCCACCTGCTCCACAACCTCACCCACATGAAAGGCATGAGATTGTGGAGTGAGTGACAGGCAGGAGCTGGATATCCCAGGGGCCCCTGGAGTGAAGCACCTAAGTCCCTAGTGACCCTTTCAGGGTATCTGGTGACATCTCAGAGCTGAGGTGCACCTGGGGACAAAAGCTCTTCAACAAAGGGACAGATTTCTCTAGCAGTGCCTGAGTGAGCAGGAACTTGCTGCTCCAAGCCTCAAATCTATGGGTCAAAATCCCTCCTGATTCACACCCATGGGGTCACACCCAAGCTGCACTCCCCCTCCTCACAAGCTGACTCCTCCACCAGGCTCCCCAGCCTGCCTATGAGAGGCACCAACACCCATTCCTTTGCCCACCAGGTACCTGGGAGGTTTTCAGAGGTTCCCTCTTGCACGCCCTGAAAGCCAATCACAAACTTCAATATTTCAAATCTCTCTCAATTCTGGCCACTTCTTACCATCCCCACTGCCTCTGCTGTGTGCAGGTCTCATTATTACTCACCAGGGTTATTTCCATCTTCATCCCTCCTGTGATGCAGAGGCATGCAGAGCCTCAGAGCCTGTGGTTGTCTGGAGGGGGGCGCCCCTCCCCTGCTGCTTCCCTTGCAGACCCCCTGCATGGATCAGGATCCTTCAGCTCTCTGAGCCAGAGCTCTCTTTGAAGTGTGAACTGTCAGAAGCCAGCAGCCTGAACAAAAAGGGTGCAGAATGGGCACACAGGCCTGTGATCTGGCTTGGGGGGGGGCTTGCCATTAGGATGCAACCACGCTGAGCCCCCCTCTCCACTTCAGGCAGAGCTTGACAAGGACAAAAAACCCCACTGCGTTTAGAGATTTTAAAAAATGGAGTAATTTTACAAACTTGTCATTCTCACCCATCCCAACCTCCATCCTTCCCTTGTCCCAGCCCTGAGCTTCACCCCGTGGCTGACTCCCACCCCTACCCCTGGTGAGGCCCAGGAAGAGGAGGTAAGGGTGGGGGCTCGTTCAGAGGTACCACTTGGTAGATGAGCCCCGTGACATCAATGACCGACGCATTTCAGACAGGGCATCCTGCTTTCTGAGCTGAGTTGTGTGGTCCTGCCCAGCCCCCAAAACAAACCCTCCAATCCTCCTTAAAGAAGCTGTTGTTCATATTCACTCATGGGCAGCAAATACACAGAAGTTGGTCCTTAGTAAAGGCAGGATTTGTGACCAAGGACAGTAGTGACTCTAAATCTCTGAACACACCAGCCTCACAAGGGCAGCCCCGTGTTCCTAATCCCAGAGCGTAGGGCTTGTGGGCACGAGCCAGGCCTGGAGGGCAGCCCCCCCACCACTGGGAGCCATGCCGCTTCAGGCAAATGCATCCAGCATCCATGACTGCTTTAACTAAGCCCCCTCCCCCATGACACTGCTCCTCACGTGAGGCTTCATTGGGCACCAGTGAGGGGAGCGGGGAGGGGGAGTGGGGGGAGGCCAGGGAGAGAGGGGGAGGGGGAGGGGATGAAGAGAGACAGTAAAGTACTCATTGGTGTTTGGCTTGTAGTAGGTGCACTGAGCTCAGGGCTGTTTTCTCAGTAAGTCGGATTAAGGATTTTTGGAGAACAAAACACAGAACTTGGCAAGATGACCAGATGGAGGAGGGGTAGAGGTGGTATGGAGTGGGTGCCGTGGCGGAGGGCCAGCCCTGACTTCACAGCGGGACTCCACATCCCTCGCCCACCTTCCCTCCCTGCCGACACTCCCATTTGTCCTGCTGTTCCAGGACCAGTTGGATGAGTTGCACTGGGGTCCCAGGCCTGCTGCTCGGCTACTCCTCAGCTTCACTGACCCCATCAGTAAGGGGGTGACAATAAGGGGGAGAAAAGCTGAAGGGACCAGCCTAGCGTGTGTCAGGCACTAGGCTGTCAGTGGGGAGATGCAGCCGCCCCCTTAGGGGCCAGTGGGGACAGGTGCCCAGGCGGCACTGTGGGCCATGGGAGGCACCTGGAGAGAACTTGAAAAGGGTAGGTGGGGACAGCACTCCCGTGGGCTCCCAACAGGCTTGAGGCAGTGTGGCACTGGTGGGGAAGGGGCAGGGGTGGTGCAGGCAAAAACGAAGCCTGGCCGACCAGGCAGCTTTGCAAAGACCTGTCAGGAAGGCTGGGGGTGTGCAGGGTAGGGAGACAGCCGAGCAGGGAGACACTGGGATTTCAGGCTGAGGGGGTGGGGGTGCCACGAAGGAGAGGATGTGGGGTGACACCTGCTCGAGGCCTGGCAAGCAGTTGCTACGGATGCACGCAGGTGTGGCTCAAGAGCAGAGCAGCGGCCCCTGAGGAAGGTGTGGGCTTGCCTGGGGCTGCAGCTTTTGAAGCCATGAGGTCACCCTACATGGGGAGAGGGCTCCTCTAATCAGAGAAGGTGCCCAAGCGCCCAGAAAACGGGTCTCTGAACCGGCCTGGTCTCCCAGGCTTGGCAGCGAGAAACTTGTTAGGGATCCAGCCCCACAGGCCCCACCTCTGCAGCGGCTGTGACTCCAAGTGGGGAAAAGGAGCCGTGCCCCCTCTCCCCCCACCACCTACTTGGCCTTTTTCAGGGTCAGACAAGTGGAAGGACCTGGGTCTCAGCTGTGCAGGGGTCCTCACAATGGGCTGGCAATGAGTCACAGCTGGAGGGACAGGCCACCCTCCCCCCTCCTGCAGCGGGAGGGGCCTGTCCTGATGCCTGATGCTCCTACGGACCATGGGGACGGCCGAGAAGAAACGAGACAGACACATCCCTACCCCAGAGGCTAGGCCTTAGCTTCGGAATGTGACAATTTATTTGGGGGGGCAAAAGAGGCTTTTCACTCCCCCTTCCTGGCATTGATACAACATTGAAGAGCAGCAGAACTAAACGTACAAGACGAGAGTATTCGGCACAAACCCTCCCTCCCCCGGCCCAGAAACAACCGAATCCAGAACAACAGAACCAAAACCCACACCCAACACGAGCCGTCTTCTCCACCCTCGACCTCTGGGAGGGGGCAGGTGGACGGGGGCAGAGGGGACCCACCCCCACGCTGGGGCGGCATCTCCATTCCTGGTCTCCTGCCAACCCAACTAGTTCCCTCTCTTTAAACCACTGGAGGCAAAGTTTAGCCAGCTGGGAGCTGGATGGTTGAACCACAGACAAAGGCAACAACACTTCATTTTCAAAATGAGAAAGAGAAAAAAAGAGACAGTGCCCCTCCCCAAATATAGAGCTATATATGTATATTTTATATATATAGAATTCATTCGTGCACAATTCATTAAATGAGCTTTTCAAAAATTAAAAAAAATTATAAGATACATTTCTTTAGGCCTTTGTGTTTTTTAAATTAAAACGAACAAAAAGTGTCCATCTGCACTCCACTCGACAACAGGGGCAGGCCCCAGAACCCTTCGTTCCTTCTACCTTGGCCTCTTGCGAGGGCCCCCCCCCCTTAGACCATCAGCCCCACTTTGCCTAGCTGAAGCTCCACATACAGTAGGCACTCACTCACTGCTGGAGTGGGGTACTGACTCCTTCAAGGTGCAGCGGGGGGACCCTGCGGGCCTGGGAGGTGGGGTCCTCCGTCCCCACTCGGCCCGGCCCCCTATCCTGGCACCTTGTTGACTGTCACAAGACGGAGTCAGGCTAGGGAAACCCTCTCCTGGAGTTTTAGCCCCTAAACTTCTTTCTGAATCTGAGAGGAGATGCAGATTGAAAAAAAACTTAAACCTTTAAACACTTTCCTTTTCTTTTTAAAAGTGATTCCTTAAACCATACCAACCTCCAAGAGGCTGCCTTGGGCTAGTGCATGGGAGCCCGAAAGTGGAACTGACCACGTGGGGCTCCACTGTCCGGCGTGGGCCAAGTGCAAAAACAAAACAAAAACAAAAAAACCACAAACCCAACCCAAACAGCCAATAAAAACCCAAAAAGCTGGGAACGGTGGTGTGTCCACTCAGGTCCCATGGAGGCTAAAAGGACTGGTGACGGCCCAGCCCCTCAGACCTAACAGTCTCCTCCTCTGGGCTGACCCCTTACCCACGACTGCCGGGCACAGGCTGGGGGGGAGGGGGGCAGAGAGCCTGTCAGCTCTGTGGTGGCTTCAGCACCCGGGCCCCCACCTTTGAAGGGGCTTTCCCCACCTTTGAAACGCCAGAGCAGCTGGGCTCTTCACCCCAGAGAAGCAGCTTTGCCTCTGAGCCCCAGTTCCCTGGTCTTTTATATAGGGTGATCCCTCTCACTCTGCCCACGTCACACTGAGGGTGGGCCTCGATCATCACTTCTTTCCAGAGCAGGGGAAGGATGGAGCTTGTTCTGCCCCAGACCCCTGTGCAGGCAAGAATGAAAGGGGGCTGTGGGAGGGAGGCTGGAGGCCCCAGTGCCAGCACCCTCCACCAGCACTGAATCCTAAGCAGCTGTCTGGACACCAGCAATGCTTTATGAAGAGGCCCTGCACCCAATACACCCATTTCATAGAAGGGCACACTGAGGCTCAGAAAGGGGGATGAGACCAGGAGGTGCCCCAACTTCCCACCTCAAACCAGAGACACCAGACCTCACCTGTTTCCTATGACACGTGGGTGGGGAGGGGGTGGCATTATGGGGAGACAATCGATGCCCCAACCGATACTGAATATGGGAGGAGCTCGAGCTTTGGGGGTATTTTATATATAAAAATAAAGCAAACCAGAATGCAACTTCTGCTTGGTAATTAGGCAAACGGAAAAGCAGCAAGGGGAGAGGAAGGGCCCATAGGAGGCTGATTCGTGCAAGAGTGTGGGGGGAGAGTTATGGGTCCCCGCTCAGAGCCACCCTGGGAGAGAGGTAAGGAGGGCTCTACTTGCTCTTGCCCCTGTGCCCATCTAGGCCTCCCAGGGGAGGTGCCCACCTCGAAGCAGTGTGCATGTGTGCCTCTGTGTGTGCTGAGATGGGGTGGGGGCCACATGGCTGAGCATCAGGCACAGCAACCCACCTGTGGAAAGAGAAGGGATCCCCCTCTCCCCGTGGTTACCCCTGATCCCCTAGGGCCACCACCTAAGATTCTCCCAGAGTCTATAGCTCCTGTCTTCCTGAAGCCTGTATCCCCACCTGGCCAGGGAAGCTCAGGGGTGTCATGGTCTTTGGGGTGATGAGGAGGGAGGGACCAGACGACCCGACAAGCTGGCAAACGAACTGAAGAGAGCAAGAAAACCCAACTCTATCTGCTCACCAGCCTTCCTGGACAAAGTCACCAATGATGCAACAGTGGGACTCCCGCTGACCACCCCCCCAACACACAACCTCCCCCTAAATCTCTGCTCCATTTGCCTGGCCGCTGCAGCTTTGCCTAGTTCCCTCAGGGCCAGTGGTCATCCTTCCCTTTGAAGGAGGATAGGTGTGGGGTCTGGGCCCAGGACAGGAGGGAGGCCGTCCCCTGCCTGGGGCCAAAGAGAGCGAGCATCCGGCCAGATGCTAGGGCCCCACCAGCCAGGCCTAGGCCTCCATCCCCGTTCCTAACACCGCCACCTCACCTGTGCAATCATTGCGGTACTAGTTTTTCTTTAAATATCTCTTTCTCTCCCCCCCACTCCCACCCTGACCCCATAGGAATCCCACAATATTTTTTCTATTTCTTTTTTCTTTTTTTTTCCTCTTTTTTTGTTTTTTGTTTTTTTGCAAAACTAATTCTTTCACTTTCCTGTCATAAAATCACCTCTGAAAACACAACTTCTTTACAAAAAAAGTCACGAATGACACGGACTCTCAGGAAAACACATTTCTATGGTCTCTGGAAACACCTGTAACTGGCACCCAGGTGGTCACTCACCTGGGGTGAGGGGTCAGGGGGGAAATCCCCTCTAAGGACAGAGGAGAAATACCAGCCCTTATTTGGGGGGAAGCCAATTGGCACTTGGACGGCCACAGAGCCAACACAAAGGGCAGGGTAGGGAGGGGTCTAGGAGTACCAGCCCCCCAAACCCTGTGAGGGCCCTTGTTCTACACCCTGGGGTGGGGAGGAGCAGGGGCCATGCCTCAGCCCCTGGCAGGGAGATTTGGAAGAACAAATCCTCCTATACTTCGGACAAAGGCATTTGTTTACAACGGGGTTCCCTTTCTGCCTCCTCCTACCTTTTGCCATCATGCTTCTGAGTTGTGACCTCTTGCAGCACACGCCAAGAAGCTCCCTGAGCCATGCTCAGGGACGTGCCACCCATACCAACTGAGACCCGGGGCTAGCAGGGGCGGAGGAGTTCCCACAGTGCACCAGAGCCCGGGTCCCGCATACCTTCCCTCTCCTGAAGAACACAGGCCCCCTCTTTGGTCACCCCCTTTGGCCTCCCCGCCCTCCCAGACTGGGGCCTTGGTCTCTGCTGGCATGGACACCTCAGCTCCCTGGCAACAGAGAGAAGGAAAGCTGCCCTGGGCGCCAGGGCCTCCCACTGCTTCAAGCAGGCTGTGCTGTGAGAAAAGCCTCAGCGGTCAGAAGCAAGAGAGAGGGGGGCTGGAGAGGCAGGAGCCCCCTGCCTGGGAATGGTTTCCAGGCTTCCTCCTTCCCCCAGACACCGAGGAGGAAGGAGAAGGCCAGGGCTGGGGCTCCCCTCTCCACCTGGGTCTCCACCATGCTGTGTCTGCAGCAGAGGCCTGGCTGGTGGGGCGGACCGCCCCAGGGAAGGGTGTGGGGGCACGCACCCCAGCACGGGTGGGCCTTTGACCACCTCATTCTGAGGAACCTTCAAGGAAGCCACCTGGAAAGCCCTGGCGGGCCCTGTGCACATCCAGGTACACGCACAAACATGCCGTGGGGCGGCAGGTAGGCACGCCAGCTGGAAGTTTCCACGGCAGGTTCTTGTAGCACCTTTGGTCAAGAACTGAAGGGCCCTTTAGATGCTGGGAGGCTGTGGCAGGGGTGGGGCACCCTGCCAGCCCCTCCAACCTTTGAGACGGGGATGAAGAAGGAGCTGGGTTGGGGTGAAGCTAAGGGGACCACCTTAGCTGGGTCTGTCCAGAAGTGGGAAGACCCAGGCCTCTGGCCCCGCTCCTGCCACCTTCACTGGCATTGAGGGAGGGGCCGAGGCTGGCCTCACCTCAATCTCTGACGGGGCTTTGCCATCCCTGGCCCTCCTGCCCAGGCATCCAGGGGAGGGAAAGGGACGGTGCCCACGGTGGGAGGGGATCTCCTAAGGGGCCCCACAGCTGCCAGGTTAGCACCGAGAAATCAGATGCTGTGTGCGAGAGCTGGAAGCAAGCTGGGGAGAGAGAGAGTGGGATGCGGATGAGGCAGCTGAACCCCAGGCTTGGGGGCTCCCCAGGAGCCACCCAGCAGGCCCCACCATGCTCGGGCAAGGAGGATGCCAAGAGGCAAGAGGGAGGACTTCCAAGTGCCCTCGCCCCACTCCAGCCCTAACCTGTTCTGGGACTGCTGCTCCCACGGGGCCTCGGGGCTCCAACTGCCCGGCCCCATCCCGGGGGGTCAACACCGAGCCATTTGAAACAAGCAAAGCACAGGCAGAGGTGTCTGAGGGCAAAGGCGGGGGTGGGAGCAAGAGTAGGACTTTGGGCAGGAGGGCCCCCCCCCAAGCCCCCCTCCTCAGTGGAGCCCCCTCACTTGCTCACCCCACCGCTGCCACCACCCACACTGGCACCTGCTACCCCAGTAGCCACCTTCTCGAAATCCTCAGGGTTGCAGAATTCCTTGATAGTGACTGTCAGAAGGTTGCTGGTGACATCGGTGACAACCACATTGGAGCAGGGTGACATCTCGGGGCGCCAGTCCCCAGCTTCAGGCTCGGAGGAGGCACTGGCAGGCTCAGGGGCCGCGGGAAGTGCCTGGCCCACGGCAGCAGGGACATCGGGAGGCACCCGCTTGCTGGTGGCCGCGGCCTCAGGAGGGATGGACAGGTCAAGCACTTCGGGCTCGCGCCAGTTGGGAGCAGACGGGCTCATGGTCTCAGGGAGCAACTTGGGGGGCGCGTCATCAGGGTCGGAGGAGGACTGCGGTACTGGTGAGGGACAGCCAGACGAGCTGGAGCTGCGGGCATCGTAGGGGGCAGCAGGGGCAGCCAGGAGCAGCCCGGGGCCCGGGGAGGCCGCCGTGTCAGCCTTGCCCACCGGCGGCGGAGGCAGAGGGCCAGGCGGGGGCTTATTGTACAGCGAGAAGGTGCCAAACTTCATGTGGCGGATCTGGGTGCGCAGGATGCTCTCGCTGAACTTCTTGCTCTTGCCAATGACGCGGTTCCTGGAGGGGACTTTGGGGCGAGCGAGGGCTCCGGCCCCCTGCCCGGGGCCGCCCCCGCCTGTGCCCTTGTCGATCACCTTCAAGTTGAGGATGATGCGGTTTCGCTTGGGCTCCCGAGGCTTGACCTTGCGATTGATGATGCGCACCGTCTCGGAGAAAGGCGAGATGGGGGGGCGCAAGCCAGGGCTGCCACCCTGGGGGTCTGGGCGGGGCAGGGGGCGGCGGGACATGCGGTGGCAGCGGCGGATGTCCTTCTTGAGCCGGTGCACGGCTGCACTGGAGTGCAGCTTGGGCGAGGAGGCGCTGGGGCTGGGCTTGACCGGGAAGTGCACATCGCTGATGCGGAGGGCCTCGGCCTGGGCCCGCGCCTGTGGGGCAGAGCGCGGGGTGAGCAGAGCCTTGGCTTGTGGGCGCCAGCCACCCACAAGCATTGTGCCCTTAAACCAGCCCGAGAGCATCTCGGAGCATCTGCGGAGCTCCCAAGGCAACGGGGTCAGACAGCTGGAGCAAAGTGCACAGGTCTGCGGGCAGGGGTACCCTCAACCAAGCAGGGCTGTAAGATCCATGGCTTTTGCTAGCTTGGCTGTGGGCCCCGGGGACAGATGGGTTGGTAGCTATACTCGCTGACACCAAAGAGTATAGCCATCAGGTCACTGCGTGGGAAGAACAGCCCTTTGCTAGAAGCCCCTACCTAACTGTTCGTTGGAGGATCCCGGCCTAGCCTGGCACTCCTCCTCGCACCAATTCTTGGTGACAGAGGAAGACGGAGGCCCCTCCCTGCTCCACCCCACCCCCCAGTGCTACTGACCTACTTGCAGGGTCCCAAGGGCTCTGTGCTCTCTGCTTTTGAACAGGCTGCACCTCCAGCTTGGACTCCCTTCCTGGCTGGTCATCACCTCTGGGACAGACACTTGGCCCTCTTGGCCCCTCCTGTACGCTCCCAGCCCCTTCCACTTCCCCTCTTGGGTCTGATTCATGTCTGCCCCGGATGTGGCGCAAGGCCTGGGTCTGAGCAAATCAGTGCCTACAGATTCCAAAGCTGGCACCTAAAGCCTAGGTTGGAATCTACCCCAGTGAGACAAGGGTCTGGCAGGGATAGGCCAAGGGATGGGACCAACCTCATATGGGAGCCAAGATAGCCTGCAGGGTGGGGTGGGATGGCTGAGCAGGCCTGTGGGCAGCCAGGGGAATTGTCCCAGGCTCCTGGGAGCTACTGCACCCCCAGCTGTGAAATCTGTAAAGCCCCTGCACTCTGTAGAACTCACCTACCACCTCGTGGAAGATGGGGGGTGTGGCAGAGCCCTGAGAGACCTTGCCAAGTTCAGGGCAAGGAACTCTCAAGGCCACATAAAATGTCCACCATGGCCAGTCCTTCCTTCACTAACAAAGTAGTAGAGTCACAAGCTGCTTGGTGCTACGACTATGAACACACACAGGGGCTGCCCTCCATGGAGGAGACAAGGGACAGGTGGGGAGGATGCTGGGAGCTTCGACATAATAAAGGACGAATGGGGCCTAGAGGAGCACAGCTTAGGGGGGGCAGGCCTGTCTCAGAGGATGAAGCCTGAGGAGGGAGCCCTGGTCCTTTCTGAGCCAACCACGCTTGAGGCTCTGGTGGCCTGCCACAGGGGTGCCACGAAGACAAACAGTGGGGATGGAGAGCCCAGAGGCGGTCAAGGGATTAAAAACAATGACTGGACAGAGGGTAGAGGCAGTGACTGATCCGTCATCTACAGACAGCCTGGCTCCTGGTGGGGGAGACTTGCTAGGCGGTGTCTGGCTCAATCCACATGGGAGACAGAGGCCAAGAGGACACATGCCCACGGACAGTCTGTAAGCTCCCCGGGAGTGGGATCTGCAGTCTGGGGCCTCTCCATATCCCACCCCACAGCACTAGGCACTTAACGGTCCATGTGTGGTGGCCTGGGTGCCCCTCAGGCAAAACTAGATCGTATTTGACCACAACCCCCAGAAGCAGTGTTTGCAGACTTATTTGCTGAATTAACAAGGGGTCTTTGGAATGTGGTAGCAGCACACTTTTAACTCTACATGGGAAAGATTGGGGGGCTGCTTGGCCAACAACCCTTTGAGCACTAGGTGGCAGCACACAAGGCCCAGCCTGCCCCATGCCAGGAGGGCCAGGTCCTCCTGCAGCACACCAGCCAAGGTCTGGTTCCCTCGCATCCCTTCTCACACCCAGGCGCATCCCTTCTCACACCCAGGCGCATCCCTTCTCACACCCAGGCGCATCCCTTCTCACACCCAGGCGGGAGAATTAGCCTTTCCTCGGCTTGGCAAACAGGGCCTTTTGCAGGTTCATCCCCAAGGGAGTTTGGGGGAACCTTCCCCTCTTATCCCCCAGGGGGTCAGCGCTGATGCCCTCAGCGAGCTTCCTGAGCTCCCAGGGCTCTGCCCCAGTCCCATGGTGATGGTCCCCAGGGTGTGGTGAAAGGGGGTAAACCTCAGACCTGGGATGAAACTCCGGCTGGGGGGCCCATCACATACCGTCAGATAACATGCTAACACCTGTTCAGCACCGGGACTGGCACACAGCAAGTACTCGACAAATACTAGATTTATCCATGGGGGGTGGGGGGTGGGACGGACAGGGGGTTTATGAGCAACAATCTTCTACTAATGTATGATTTCCAAACTTTGTAAGAGAAACATTTCTTACTTTATAGCTTTTAAGTTTTTTTTTTTGTTTTTTTTTTTTTTGTTTTTTTGAAAAGAGACTAGTTTAACCTTCCTGCTCCTTTCCCCTCTCCAGGCTGAGAATTCTGTGAAGGTGGGACCTGGGTCTGCCCGTGAATTAAAAATGTGAACCACAGCCAGTGTTTACTGCTGTGGGTAAACAGGGGGAGAGGCATGGCTCTGAGGGGCTGGCATGTACGACAGATGACAGCACAGATGAAAGAGCTGGACCCTACCACGGACTCTCTGTGACCCGGGGCAAGTTCCACCACCTCCCTGGCCTCAGTTTTTCTATGTGTAAAGTGGGGATAAATCACAACCTACCTCCTGGGCTCCTGTTTCCTTGCAGGCAGAAAGTAAGTGTTCAGTAGAATTTGTTTACTATATACACTGCCCCTCGGTGACTCACAGACTTCTGGGCTCAGACCAAGCTGGCCTCCATTACCCCTTACAAATATCCACATCACTCTCGTAAGGTCCAGGTCTGGGTCCGGGGTCCTCTCATCTGCCTCTCCACCTCCCCCCCCCCCCATCTCTGCAGCCTTCAGTTTCTGGGGTGTGTTCACCTTGTCCCTTCAACCTGATGTGGACTCTCTGACAGACAGGGTAAAGACCAGGAGCCAGAATGAAGCCGGGAAGCTGGGGGGGTGGGGGGGGGTAGGAGCTCACAGAAGTCACCTCCCCTCTCTGGGCCTCGATTTTTCTCAGCTGCATAATGGGAATCCTACGCCTTCATAGGGTTGAGAGGATTAAAGGAGATAATCAATGTGAGGGCTCGGCACCGTGTTAGGTAGGCCCAGAGCCAGCTCAGAAGCTGGAGCTATCAAGGAGGAAAATGGCATTTCGTGAAATCCAAGCTCACGGTCATTACTCACTTCACCGCTAGAGGGTGCTCCAGCTGCGCTGAGAGGCTGTCACACAGCCACCCGCCCTCCAGCTGCTCCGCCCCATCCCTCCTCTCAGGCATGAAGGGTTGAGGGAGCTCCTCCGCGGGTCCCCCTAACGAGTGTCGGCTGGCAATAGGAGTCACGGAAATAGGTAATTCTGGACACCGACAGTTCTTCCACGGCTCCGCTTTAAGTCCGAACCCTTACACATGCACAGTCCTTTCGGGGTGGGGGTGGGGGTGGGGCTGGAGAGGCCCACCCCCACCCTCCTGGGGCTTTGAGCCTTTTGCACAAACTGGAGATGCTGAGGTTGCGCATTCTGCACAGTCGCTTTCCTGCGGAGCTTTCCCTGCCCTTCATTCCCCTGCCAATCGCCACACAGGCTGTCAGGGTGGGAAGGGGCCCGGAGCCATTAGATTATTGGGGCGACTGGGGTGCCCCACGGAGGCGCGCCTGCAGCCTTGCCTCTCTCCTAGGGCCATCTCACCTTCGCTCTCCGACTCTGTTCTTCCTCACTGAGGAAAATTAGATAATCCCCCCCAAACCTCTAAGATGGCTTCCTCCGGAGCTAGGTCCCCCTCCCTTGCCAAGGCCGATGAGCTCCGCTTTCACTCCCTCCCACCCCATCCTCGTCTCCAGAAACAGACAGGGATGGGGAGAAGCCAGCGGCCCAGCCCAGGTGATAAGCTCAAAGTGAAGTGATCTAAGGTCAAATTCAAGTTGGATTCCCCTCCCCAGGAGGGGAGGCATGCAGAGCAAATCCTAAGAGAGAAGGAAGCAGGAGTCGCGGAGGCAGGTGGCCCCCAAATGCTCCCTGTTCCCAGCCCTCAGGGAAACCACATTTACTCTCTCCATGGGTTCTAATTCCAGGCAGAGCCCTCCCATCTCAAGGCTGGGGGAGAGGGGAGGGCTGGCCTCCTGGCCTGTGCAGAAGTAACCTCCCTGCCACCCCCTCAGGTGGACAGCCCCCACCTGCCTCAACCATCCCCATGCTGGAGCCCGGCTGGCCTGCCCAAACCCCCAAATCCCGGTTTTGTCAGCGAGGATTATCCTCCCCGCTCACTCCCCACTCCCAGGCCCCTCTTGCTGAAGCGGGCGTGGGCCAGGGCCGGCTGCCAGGGGCTCGTCGGGGGCCTCACAACCACCCCCTGCCCAGCTGGGGCCCCTCTGGAAAGGTCCGCCTGCCTGGGCAGCCGCGGATCTGTCCCTCCCTTGCAGGCCCCGTGCTGCGCCAGGGCTAGGGGCCCGCGAGGGGGCTGCTGGGGCTGGGCCAGGTTACCTTCAGGAGGAAAGTTTTGGGTTTGGGTCCCCTCTTCTTGGGCCCATACAGCTCACGCTCCCTCTCCCTGCGGCCGAGAAACGCCAAAGGTTAAAAAGAGCCCCTTCCCGGGCCCCACTCCGCGCTGCCCTCCCCGGCGCTCCCGCTTCCCCCGCTTCCCCGCGCGGCGCCCCAGCCGAGCCTCGGCCCCGCCGTCCCTGCCAGCTCCCTAAACTCACTTCTGCTCGAAGGCTGCAATGAGCCGCGAGTCCAGGATGTTCTCCTCAGGCTCCCAAGTGCTGTACCTGCCGAGTCACACATGCACGAAATAAAAATGAAAACCCAACAGGCAGAGGCACATGCGAAGCAGCAAACGTGCACCCCCCTACACCCCCACCCCCAAGGGGAAAAAAGGCCCCGCTGTCCGCTGCCTCCCCTCCCCCCTCGCCCCCGGCCCCCACCGGCACTTACTTGATGGCCCACCCCTTCCATTTCACCAGGTACTCGATGCGTCCCTGAAAAACAGAGAAGAAAAAAAGGGGGGAGTGGGGGTGGGGAGGATGCGGGGACGCGAGGAGGCGGCGGCGCGGGGGTGGGCGAGAGAGCCCGGGTCGGCGGGACCGCTTCGCCCCGATGGGCCGCGGACCCGGACACCGGCTGCGGGGCCAGGCGTCCCGCCTCGGGAGGGGGCTCACCTTTCGGATCCGCCGCTTGATGATGGATTCGGCCGCGAAGACCCGCTCGCCCACTGCAGACAGCTCCATCTTGCTCAGCGGCACCCACAGCCCATAATACTCCCTGCTCCCGCGGCCGGTGCTGCACCGCTCGCGCACGCGCCGCAGCGCACAGGCCCCGGCGGGCGGGCGCGCGGCGGGGCGCGCGCTCGCGTTCCAGCTGCGGGCCGTCACGTGACCCCTCGGGGCAGGCGCGGCGTTGCCAGGACCTCCCCCTCCCCCGGGGCGGTTGCTAGGGAAAGTGAGCGCTCGCGGGGCGGGGGCGCGCGCTGCCTCTTAAAGGGGCCTCGCCGCGCGGCGGGAGTCCCGGCGCGGACCCCGGTGGGTGCTGGGCTCGTGGGAAGCCTGGTCTGGCGCAGTGCAGTCTAACAGGCACTTTTTTGCTCCCTTCTCCATCTTCCCGGCCCGCCATAGCTGACACCTTCTCCCTCCTGTTAACCCCTCCCCCTTGCAAGACTCGCTAGGCCCCAGCAGGGGAAGGACCATGGAGTCGCTGCAGAGGCTGCGCATCCTCCCAGCAGAAGTTTGCAAACAGTTAAATATGATACAGCAGAAATGCATTTGCTGTTGCCTTGCCAGGCCCTGCGGGAATTTCTTTAAAACATTGCCCTCCTCCTCCCCAATCCATTATTTATGTATTCGTGGGAGTGTGGTTTTGTAACCAGTTCAGATGAATTAAAACAAGAACTCCGCCGCATGAAGAGGGGTGGGGGCGGTAAATGGGGTGGAGGAAGGCCGGGAGGATCCTGTGCATCTGTCCTTTGGCCGGCCGGCCGGCCGGGGTCTTGGGCGGCACCTGCCTTCACCCAGGAGGCGGGATGAAGATTGCAGCGAGGACTGTGTGGCGGCGAGGGGAGGGAGAGAGAGAGGCTGTGGGGTGAGAATGGGCCCCTGGCACCCCAGATGAGGCCTGAGCGGGCCATCCTAGGGTCATTTGGCAGACACCACCCACATGATCTTGTCTATATGTTTTCTGATCCCCGGGCCCCCTGGCCTTGTCACTCTCCAGCTGCCTGCAGCTCCTTTGCTGGTTCCGCCATTGCTCACAGGGAGACCAGACCCCAGCTTCCTATTTGAGGACGGACTGGAAGACCTGGCTGTCCCGGAATGGACACACAGAGTAGCCCTGCCACGCAAAACGCTCCATTTCTTTTCTTTTGAATTATTTAAACTTTATTTTTTTTTTATTGCACCAGCAGTCTTGTCCTTTATAAATACATTTTAAAAAAGACCCTCCTGTCCATAATCTCCATCAAACCATTATTAATATCTTCATGAATCCTCTTCCAGCCTCTGTTCTACGCCTATATAAACACACGTATGTATGCATATGTGTACACTGTAGATACATAGTATATGTATATGTATTTGTTATTTCTTTTTAACAAAATGGGATCGTATGAATTACACTGTCTGTAATCTGCTTTTCTCCCTTAATGATATAAAGCAAACCTCTCTTGGTGTCATCAAATGAAAAATTTGCCACCATTTTCGTGGCTGTGATGGGGCTGAGATGGAGGTGGAGAAGAATCGGCATGTAGTGAGAATCAGGATTGTCTCTTGCTTTCATGACTTGTTTATTAGAAAAGAGGATTTTTATATTTCTGTACTGTAATCCTAATTCTTGTAGTTTCTAATCGACCACATCAAAATCTCTGCTTCTCATCCCTGCATCTATGCAGATTTGTCTAATTATCTTGGGAGAAATCCCCCTCACCTTCCTTAAAATCAACATGCTCTTGAAAAATAGTTATTTGCTGGCCAGCCCCAAGTGGGCTTTCACATAAGAACTGAGCTGCCTTCCTGGGGATGATCACGGTGAATGGGCAGAAGAGCTGTGTGAATTGAAGAGTGTGTGTGTGTGTGTGTGTGTGTGTGTGTTCAGGCTGAGAGAGACAAGCAGCCAGATAAAGTGGGTAACCATTAAATCCATTTGTTAGTTCATTCAGCAGCTTTTGTGACCCTTTTTAAGGTTTTGTGTTAAACCACCTAGACAAAGGTGCCGCAGGCTTGAGGAACCCTCAGTCAGGTGAAAGAGGCACCTGCCATGTAGTGTGACTGGTGCTAGAATAAACATGTAGTAATTTCCTATGGCTGCTATAACAAATTACCATAGACTTAATAGCTTAAAGTAGCACAGACTTATTATCTTACAGATCCGGAGGTCAGAAATCCAAAATCAGTGTCACTAAGCTAAAGTCAAGATATCCCCAGGGCTGGTTCCTTCTGGAGACTCAAGAAGAGAATCCATTTCTTGTCTCTTCCAGCTTCTGGAAGCTACTGGCATTCCTCAGCTCATAGAATCACTGCATCACTTTAGTCTTTACTTTTGCCTTCCTCTGACTTACCTCTTGCCTCTTTCTAATAAGGACTTTTGTGATTACGTTGGACTCACCAAATAATTGAGGATTATCTTCTCATCTCAACATCCTTACCTTAATGATATCTGCAAAGTCCCTTTTACCCTAGGGTAACATATTATACAGTGTATGGAAGGTATCATATTCAGACTCTGGGGATTAGAATGTGGAGATCTTTGGGTGGATGGGGCATTATTCAGCCTACCACAAAAAGTACGTATAGGTTGCCTTGGGGGTCTAAATTTATTAGAGTTCTCCAGAGAAGCAGAACTGTGAGGATGTATATAGAAATATATAAGAGGAGATTTGTTCATAGGAATTGGCTCATGTGGTTATGAAGGTCAAGAAGTCTGCAAACTGGAAAACCAGGAAAGCTGGTAGCAGGGGGCCTCACTTGGCTCCTGGCCTCTCATGATTCAGCTGTTAGACCCTTGGTCGGAAAGCCAGGGAACTGGGACAAGAGAAGATGGATGTCCCAGCTCAAGAAGAGAAAGAATTCTCCATTCCTCTGCCTTTTTGTTCTGTTCAGGTCCACAATGGATACATTATAGCGCGCATTGGTGAGGGTGGATCTCATTATTCAGTTTACGGAATTAAATGGTAATCTCTTCAGGAAACACTCTCATAACATATCAGAAATAATCTTTACCAGCTCTCTGGGCATCCCAGAGCCCAATCAAACTGACACATCCAATGAACCGTCATACGAGATAGGCGAGCAGTCCACTACCTGGAGGTGAGGAGGCCTGGAGGGCAAACTCATCTTTATCATTCAAGGCCCCAGTCAGATGTTCCCACCTCTGAGAAGCCCTCCCAGCCTCCTTTCCTCCATGCACTGGTTAAAGGCTGCAAGGAGAAGGTGTCAGGGGGGCAGATGTCAATTCCCAGGCACTTCCTGCTTTCTGCATCAGTGTGCTTCAGTATTCTGGGGAGGTCTCCAGAAGGAGAGGCCCAGGTGCTGGCTGTTGGAAGGAAAAGCACATGGTACCTAGGTGGGGTGGGAATGGGTGTGGGGACATGATAAAGGGCATCCACCCAGGGGGATCTAGGTAGCCAACAGATTTCACTGTGAAGGGCTGAGCTATAACACCATGTATACCTCACTTTATGGGCTCTGCAAAATCCACACTTATTCCCACTCCAGGGCCTTGACACGTGCTGTTCCTTCTGCCTGGAACATTCACGTTTTCTCCTGATGGGCACATGTCTTGTTTCCTCACTTCTTTCAGACTCTGCTCAAATTTCTCTTCTGCAGAAAGGTACTCTCTGACCTCCTTATCTAAAGTAGTACCTGTCACTCTCTATTCCCTATGTCACCTTGTTTCTTCCTGACCCTTAACACTACCTGATATTATAGTGATCATTGAGTTATGCTTCACTAGACTCCAAGCTCCACAGGGGCGGGGGTTTTGTACTTTATCCGATACACTTTATCTCCAGTAGTAGGTGTTCAATAAATATTTTTTGGACCCATGAGTGGAACATTGAAAGGGTTTTCAAGGCTAATCTTGACCATATAACATTTACACGGATACAGACCCAGCAAACAGTCCCTGGGTATCCCCTTCCCTCCCTGTGTTGGGCTTTGGGAATGCAAAGATGGAAATGATGGGATTTTTGTCCTCCCGGTACTGAGGTGCAGGGGGGGATGAAGGTTCAAACAGGTGCATTTTGATGTTTAGCTGTCAACCTCTCTGTGCTTCGGTGTTCTTCATCTGTAAAATGGGGGTAATCATTCCTATCTTGTAGGTTTATTGTGCAGATAATGAGATAAGATACATATAGCACCTGGAATTCTGTTGGGTACATAGTAGGTCTGTGAGAGTGTAAGTATGTATATGCCCCAAGCTGGCTCAGAGGGAAATGGGGACATACACACACAGTGTACACACTTACATGTTTTTCTTCCACCAAAACTCAATTTATTTGATCAACTCTAGAAGTTGAATCTGTGTTGGTCGAGAGAATACCAAACACTACATATAGTGCTCATCATGTTTCAAGGACTCTTCCAAGTGCGATGCATAATATTAACTAACTTAAACCTCAAAACAATCTTAGTGGCCAGATACTCATACTGTCCCACCTCACTGTTGCGGATGCTGGGTTTCTGTCCAAAAATGAAAGACCTGGAGCTGAGATGAACAACACCTAGGCTCTAGTCCACAAGATGTCCTTCATCTCCTCCCATGACCCCATGAGATCTGCCACAGGATGTCATTTGACTTATGAAACTGGACAAAAAAGCTGAAGACGTGCAGTCAGGGGACAGTATAAGTCTCAAGGAATTGAAACATGCATAGTTCCTCCTGAATGATCGTGCTGCAAACTTATGTGCCCCCAAAAGAAAGACAACTATTTTTAGAAAGAGGGCAGTAGAGGCTTTTGGAATTATGCCTGAATACAGTCATAATTGGGCAAGGGATACAGGGAGCTCCAATTTTGGCAGAGGGATCTTTTCGAAATGCAGTTCTGACCAAGTCATCCCTCTGTTTAAGACTCTTCAATGTTGGAAGGAGGCAAAATATCAACAAGGAAAAAACCCTCACAGGAGCCAATGGTTCTCTCTAGAAGGAAACCCAAGTCCTTTCTCTTGATGGTCTTTGCCCCCTTCCCCTGCACCCCGCACAACCTTTCCTTTGGTTTAATTAATCTGCCTGCTGTTTCCTGAATGGTCCCTAATTATTATTATTATTATTATTATTATTATTATTATTATTATTTTGTTCACGTGGGAAGCACCTACATATTTTTCAATACTCGATTCTGGGAAGTCCTTCTGTATGAAGCCATATCTGGCTTCCCCAGGTAGAACTAGCCTGATTTCATTTGTCCCCATTTGAAGGTTTATGTAGTTCTG
The DNA here is from genome assembly GCF_048418805.1 of Vulpes vulpes. Classification (NCBI taxonomy): domain Eukaryota; kingdom Metazoa; phylum Chordata; class Mammalia; order Carnivora; family Canidae; genus Vulpes; species Vulpes vulpes. Next base: position 326,503 of record NW_027325813.1, read on the forward strand.
GGGACACAGGAGAGTTCTGTTTGATCCCTTGTCATCTCTGGGAAAGCTTGAGCTCTCTGAGGGCAGGGACTCCTATATCCTTCAGTTTTCTGACACTGGGTAGTCAGTCAACAGATACTTTCTGGGGACCAACCGTGTGCCTAGCACCTAGGTGCTGAGGAGCTGGCAGAGAAAAGATAGACACACCCCTACCCTCAAGAAGCTTAGATTCTTATGAGAATAGGAGACAGACAATGAACACATGAAGCAAGATGATTTTTAGGCCAGACTTGTATCATAGGAAGACTAAATAGGGTGGCGTGGCAGAGAGGAACAGGGTATGTGGATGAGGTGCTTAGCTAGGGTGGCCAGGGCAGGCCTTTTGAGGAGCCCCATCTGAGATAAGACCAGATGAAGAAAAGGAGGCAGCTGCGTAGATCTGGGACAAGTGCTTTCCCAACAGAAGCAGCAGCAGGGACACCTGGGTAGCTCAGCGATTGTCTGCCTTCAGCCCAGGGTGTGATCCTTGGGTCGTGGGATTGAGTCCCACATTAGGCTCCCTTCAAGGAGCCTTGCTTCTCCCTCTGCCTATGTCTCTGCCTCTCTCTCATGAATAAATAAATAAAATCTTAAAAAGAAGAAGACGAAGAAGAAGAAGAAGAAGAAGAAGAAGAAGAAGAAGAAGAAGAAGCAAGTGCAAAGGCCCCGAGGCAGGGACAAGCTTGGCCTATCTGAGGCACAGAAGGAAGATAGTGGAGCTGGAATGGAGTAGTTGGGAGGTGGAGGTTTTCAAGGAAGGCAGAGACCCCACACACAGACCTTACAGCCACGAAAGAAAGCTTGGTCTTTGTTCTGAATGTGGCAAGGAAGCCCTAGGGGAAAACTCATTGCAAGAGGGAAAAAGACCATCACAGTGCTTGATGCAGAGGCCAAGCCTTGGGTTGTTGGCAACGTCCTGAGTGCCAAGTGGTGGCTGCTTCTCAAATCTGCCACCACCCAGCCTCCTGGATATACATCCATGGAGGCAGAGGCTGTAAAGAAACATGGAAAGAACTGTCTCTGGACTCTCCCAGCCTGGGTCCCCTCCAACAGAAAGGTGGACAAGGGGGAGGAAGCCATTCCTCTGTTCTGCTAGTTAGTTTGGGCAAATGTTCAGCTTCTGTACAAAGATATCCCTCAATGCAATGATTTGTTTCTCTCTTCCATAGCAATCTGGCCTGCAGCAAGGTCAGCGGACAGTTGCCAGGGAGGGTCAAGGCCATGGGTTGGGGGGACTGACTCCTAAGTGATTACAAATAAAATCAAGGATGATTCCGGCTCATGTGAGCCCTGGGGCCCCCTGAGGATCCCTCCCTCTTCTAGAGAATGCAAAACAGATGAGAAGTGCCTTCTCTTTCATCTCCCACAGACTGCAGCCAGCTCTGTGCAAACTTGTCCTCTTCCTGTTCTTTCTGTTATGTTGGGAAACTTTTTTTTCAAATACTTTTCAGTTGGTTGGGTGTGTGTGTGTGTGTGTGTGTGTGTGTGTGTTAATTTCCCAGATTCTTTTGCACAGCAAGGAGAGCTTGGGGGCGGAGGACAGGTGACAGGTGGATGCCCGGAGGCTGCGCCTGAGAGGGGGTGAGACAGGAGGCTGGGGCTTCTTTTGATCCCATGCTGCCAGCTTCATCAGGCAGTGTGGTCCCCGGAGCAGTGGGCCAGCGTGGGGGCCAGAGGAGCCTGGCTGCTGACCACCTGCTCTCCCCATCCTGGCCTTAGTCCCCTGCTTCTGCTCACGGTGAGGACCAGTGTCTCGCCAGGGCCAGCGGTCCTGCCTGAGGGGAGCCTCTCATAGTGTCACATCACCTTTGTCTCCTTCCCTGGGGTCTTCAGAGAGCCCTTGGGGGAGTGATAATAAAGATCCAAATCTCCCTGTGACTTGACAGTTCTGGGGCTGTCTGAAAAGATAAACTTCTAGGGGCTCATTAGAAAGAATCCTTCTAATGGATTCATTGAGCTCTGCCTCCAAAATGCACGGACAGCTCAGAACACGCCCAGAAAGTGCTGCACCAGCCAAGCATCCCAGATACTGTGGGAGGGAAGCAGGTCCCCAGGGCCTGGGAGCACACGTGGGCCTCCCAGACATTGCTGAGGGGGATTTTTCCAGTGGTGTGGCCTTCTCAGGCCACAGCCAGGAGACATGAGTATGTTGGCCTGATTATGTAGCTAATTTAGAAACAACCACTCCTGGAGGCTGCCCCTGACCTTTGTCACCAGTGAAGGTCATTATCAGTCGTCTGGGACTGTCAGAGAATGTTTCTAGCACCGTGTGTGAGACCCCAATTTGTCATTTGCTCCTTGCTTCCACCAGCAGGGCCTTCCCCAGGGTGGGGTGGGTGAGAGCCCCAGCTCTCCTGCCTGGGACTGTGCTGCTGACCACCCCAAGGCTGCACTGGAAAGAGGTGCCCCTCGAGGACTTTGCTGAAGAGAACCACATCCTGATCTTCGTGCTCTGAGCCATGGAAGGAGCAGGAGCCCTGGCACACCGCAGCCTCAGACTCTGGGACAGGTCTGCATGTGGCTGCCTGTCATACCACGGTGGGACATCCCTCTGGGGAACCCTGGGAGCCACCCCAAGTCCCATAAGGGCCAGGGACACCTCTCTCTTCCAGGTTCCACGGGACCCATAGCTGGTGATGGGTGTATACAGCAGGAAGAGTTGTGACCCATGCCCAGTGATGTAAGGGGACTGGGAGGTCAGCCCAGGGGCCTGCTGGGAATTTGTCCTGTTCTTGGCCCCACACAGACAGAAATGAGAGGTGACAAGACTGTCTCTTGCTCGCTTCGGCAACGCATATGCTTCTACAGAGAAGATTAGCATGGCCCCTGCGCAAGGATGACAGGCAAATTTGTGAAGTGTTCCATATTTTTGCTTTGTGGCACTGTTGGTACCAGCTCCGTGCTGTTTCCTCCCCACTTGGGGGCCTTACCTTCCATGATGGCTTTTCTCTCCAAGGGTGGGCTCTTAGGCTTCCTTCTGATTGGGAGGCTGTGCAAAGCTTATTTCTAAATTAAACTGTCTTATCCCTAAAAACAAAACAACAACAAAACCCATCTCAAATAATCTCAAACCCATACACACATCTATACATTAATGTGAATATTTTTTGATGCCCTTAAAGGTAGCTTTTGTGGGTAACAGATGGGAGCTACACTTGTGATGAGCACAGCATAATATACAGAGTTGTCAAACTGCTGTGTTGAACACCTGAAACTAATGTCACATTGAGTGTCAACTACATTTCAATTAGAAAAGTGTTTTAGGGCAGCCCCGGTGGCGCAGCGGTTTAGCGCCACCTGCAGCTCAGGGCGTGATCCTGGAGACCCTGGATCAAGTCCCATGTCGGGCTCCCTGCATGGAGCCTGCTTCTCCCTCTGCCTCTCATTCTCTCTGTGTCTCTATGAATAAATAAATAAATAAAATCTTAAAAAAAAATAAAAAAAGTGTTTTAAGGGTGCCTTGGTGGCTCAGTTGGTTAAGCATCTGCCTTTGGCTTAGGTCATGATCTTAGGGTCCTGGGGTGGAGCCCTCAGCCCTCCCACTGAGCAGGGAGCCGGCTTCTCCCCTTCCTTTGGCTCAGGGCGTGATCCTGGAGACCCTGGATCGGGCTCCCTGCATGGAGCCTGCTTCTCCCTCTGCCTGTGTCTCTGCCTCTGTGTGTGTGTGTGTGTGTGTGTGTGTGTGTCTCTCATGAAAAAATAAATAAAATCTTAAAAAATATATTATAAAAAAATAAAGAATAAATAAAATAAATTAAAAATAAATAAATAAATAAAATCTTCTTTTAAAAAAGGTATTTTAAAAAGTAGTTTTTGCGTGCAGAAAAGACGATTTAGGGGTTTGCTTAGGTTTTAAAAATTACTATCCCATTTATTAAAGGTATACATAAAAGGAAAAAGCTTCATCCTTAAACTGTTAATTTCCTCTTTTTATTGCTGAGTAGTATTCTATTTCAGTTGTATGGATATACCCCAAGTTATTTACCCATTTTCCTCTTGATAGGTTAAACTAAAATAGCTTGCTTATGCTTTTAGGATCAGTAAGGAGTTGGCTGATTCAGCTTGGAGTTGGCTTCAAGTGGTAGGCTGGGTCCTAGCTCTGTCTCTCATTTTCCTTGTGCTGGCATGCTAGCCACAGAATATTACTCCTTTGGTGATGGCGGAAGCACAAGTGGGAAAATCCCATGGCACATATTTCATGCTTTTTTTTCAGTGTCGCCACAAACATCGCATTGGCTAATGTCTGTCCAAGCCCAAGCCCAATAGCAACAGGGTGGGGACATTTACACTGCCCACATGGGAGGGGAAGGAGAGGACACATTTGCTGAATAGTCAACCCAAATAATACACAGAAATGCATTGTCCTACTATCCCAGGACACTTCCAGCCCCACTCATTCTCACTTTTAGAATTTGGTTATCTTAAGGACTTACCTTTACGGCCTTTGAAATGTCAATAAATAGCTGCCAATCCCAGGCCTTTCTGGATGCTTAAAATCCAGCATTATCTATAACATGACATAGACAGAGGGAGAGGCAGGCTCTTTGAGAGGAGCCCAATGCAGGACTCATCCCAGGACCCCGGGATCATGATCTGAGCCAAAGACAGACACTCAACCACTGAGCCACACAGGCACCCCTCGATTATGTATTTTAAATTGGAATCACAATTTCATAACATGAAATTCCAAACAGAGGAACAACATTCACACACTTCCAGGTGAATATAATTTCTTTCTTTTTTAAATTTTTTTTCTTTTTTTAATTTTAATTTAAAAAATCTTAAGTATTCTTTACACCCAAGAAGGGGTTCAAACTTATAACCCCAAGATCAAGAGTCACATGCTCTACAAACTGAGCCAGCCAGGTGTCCTGGTGAATATAATTTCTAATCCATTTGGACTCATGAAAAATTTTGCTCATGATGATAGCAAAAATAATAACAATTTTGTGGATACAAAGACACACAAAGCTAATTCCTAGTCAATATTTTGGAAAAAAAAATTTCAAGGATCTACCCAGAAAAAAGAGAATGGGATCCAAAATGGGAGACATGCAATTTGAGAGTAAGCCAGTAAGATATATAGTAAGTTCAAATGATTGAGGTTGTGATTGTGAATTTTAATAAAAAATAAAATGAAAACCTTTATTGAATGTTTGCTTTAAGCCAGGCATTGTTCTAAGTGCTTTCTGTATCAACACAGTAAACCTTCATAATGATCCTTAATCCAATGACATAGATATTATGATCATCCCAGATTTAAACAGAAGTTAAAGTATGGTTGCATGACCCAGCCAGGATCACAGAGCTAGAGCCCAATCCAGTGCCTGGCTCAACTACCTCAGTGTTTCAATAGTTCAGAATTTCCAAAATGGAAGCCTCATAATTAAAACATAAACAAATCTCAGACTTAAATTCCAGCTGATTTTACTAAAACCTACATGGAGGGTTGAGAAGAAAAGGCAAACAGTGCACTTAAGTTTTATTTCTTTTAGAATAGAATTTTATGCATGTTGACCAACTCTTTCTTTTATTGACATGTAGTTGACACGCAACATTGTGTTGGGTTCAAGCGTGCTGCATAATGATTTGATATATGTATATATTGAGGAGTTATTCTTTCTAAACATTTCACAAATGCCAATTGCACATTTTATTTATCCCATAATGTGAATGACTTTATTTTTCCTGATAAGAAAAATCATGTAGGTTCATGGAAAAAAATTAAATAGTACATAAAGTATAAATGAGAAGATAAATATCATCCTAAATTCCACATCCAGTGATAATCTTTGGTACACTTTGGTGAAGTTTGGCATAGCTTGGAATTCTGGACATCCTCTTTATACATATGCATACACGTATGTCTTAGTTTCTATGTATCATGTGTGTATCATGTATCTCTTTCATTATCAATGAATATTGATCTATAATTATCCCTTGGCACCTACATAGTAATCCATTGTGCAGATGAGCATTATTCATCTATGCCATCCCAAATTGATGGATCTAGATGTTGTTTCTAGTTTTTTTTTTTTTAATTTAAGAATAAGCTATGACAAAGGCCTTTAAGCCATGTCTTCTTGCACTTTCCAGTTATCTTCTTAGAATATGTCTAGTGGCCTGAGTTTAGAGAAAAATCTTAAACGTTAGTGGAAGGTATATAGCTGACCTTGTACCATCAAGCCCAGCTGTAGATTCTCATTTCTCTGCAAACCTGGGCACTCCCCAACTTCTCTGAACAGTGGTTTCATTCTTCTGGGTCCTTCAGAGGGTGTAACACAGCCTCATACCCCAAAATGAAGCTGTCCTCACTGGCTGGCTGCTGGGAGAGCTAGCCAGGGTGGAGCCTTTGCCTGTCCTCAGCTGGGGAATTTCCAAACCCTGTAATTTCCCCATTTAGATAGACATAGTAATAGTTTGGCCACAAAAATCTGCCATCTGCCCTCCTTTAGATCTGTCAAGGCTGGGTTTGCACATAATGTTTTTCACCCCCTGATGGTCTAGAACATCCTATCTGAAGAGAGATGAAGGAGGTAAAGGGAGTTGGGCTCAGGATTTTTGCAAATACAGCTTGTGGAGGCTGTGCCAAGACAGAGGCCAGATTCCACGGCCTCTGTCTAATTCTTCTGTTTGCTCTACCAGCCAGGCTAGACGCTGGGGAGACGCAGGGAAATTAGATGGTCTCCACTCTTGAGGAGCTAGCTGTGCAGAAGAGGCCCATAAACAGATTACTGAGAGAACTATAAGGGTAATGATAAACCTACTCTGGGTTTTGTGAAACAATGGAGGGGACGTGGGGAAGGGGAGAGGCTACCCCATTGTCAGAGTCTTTAGAGAGAGCATGATCTACCACAGTCTGTTTCTTAAGTCCACTGGTAACTCAATCAAAATAATATTTTCAAGTGTCTACTATTTACCAGCTACTCTTCTGAGTGCTGGGGACGGACTTTTGTTATCATAGCAAAAGAAGTGTCTATCATCATTGTAATAGTTTGACGATGATGTCAGCTTTCCTCTGGCACAATCAAAGCACTGGCCATCTAGAAAGGCAGGACACTTGGATGGCCTTGGACCTAAACAGGAGGGACCCAGGAATTAACCCCAAATCAATTGTCCCCCAAATGTCCTTTTAGCTAGTTTTTCTAAATTAGGATCCAGGCCAAACCTGCTTGCATTCCTAAATCTTTTTAAATTTAGAACAGTCCTTATTTTCCTAACATGAGTTGAAGGCACTAAGCTATTGTTTGTAGAACATCCTGCCTTCTGGATGTGTGATTGGTTCCTTGTGAGTTTAACTCATCATTTTGTTTCCTGCTTTTCCCACGTCTAACATGTCTAACACGTCTAACACGTCTCACGCAGTAACTAGCAGGAGCAAACAATCCAAACAAGCGAGCAAATAAAAGGTCTGTGAGGAAAGAAAAGACAGGAATTACAAAATTACAAGCATCACGTAATGGGGGATGCCTAAAACATTTCACCAAGTAACTAGAGACATTACGTTCTCTTCAAGCACATATGGAACATTTATGAAAACTGATCATTTATCTCACCCAAATGCAATCTTTGGTTAACATCAAAGAGTTGGATTGAACAAGTAACATTTTCCAACCATCACGTAACTCAAGAATTTAATCACAAGAATACATAGAACTTAAAAAAAAAAAAAAAAAAAACAACCTTCTCTTTAAATAATTCCTGGACAGGGCCACCTGGTAGCTCAATCAGTTAAGTGGCTACCTTTGGCCTAGGTCATGATCTCAGGGTTCTGAGATCGAGCCCCCCATCAGGCTCCCTGCTCAGTGGGGAATTTGCTTCTCCTTCTCCCTTGCCTCTCCCCCTGCTTGTGCTCTCTCTCTGTCAAGTAAATAAATAAAATTTTTAAAAAATATATTCCTGGATAAAAAGAGAAAGAATGGACTTTAGAATATACCAGAAGTGAAAAATAATAAAAATTTATCATATCAGAACTTACAAGAGGCTTATATGTGATAAAAAGGCTGAAAACCCACAAGCCAAACATTTTACCTCCAAAGTTAGCAAAAGAACAGCTGAATAAACCCAAAGAAAGTAGGAAAAAGGAAATGTAAAAGATAAGGGCAGAAATAAATGACATAGAAACAACCATTAAGTAGATGTAAATAATGAAGCCAAATCCTGGTTCTTAGAAAAGACTAATAAAACTGACACACATCCGGCAGATCTCAGTAGGAAACAAAAGATCGAACCCATGAACTGTTGAAAGGAATCGAAAGGAAACATGACTTCAGACAAAGAATAAATTAAAAATATAGTAAGAGGATATTATGAGCCACTTTTGGTCAATAATTTGAAGTTTTAAATCAAATGCACAATTTTCCACACTTACAAGTAATAAAATTTGGCTCTAGAAAAAATATAAAATTGGAACAATGTTGTAACCATTTCAAAAATTGAATTGATGATCAAAAATCTTCACACTAAAGAAATATCAGAATGAGACTTTTTTTTTTTAACCAGAGAGTTTCAACAAATATTTAAGGATGGAATAATTTTAATCTAACACAAACTTCCACAGAGGAGAAAAAAATACCAGTACGCCCTAAACCAATTTTTAAAAAAGTTGGCATCGGGATCCCTGGGTGGTGCAGCGGTTTGGCGCCTGCCTTTGGCCCAGGGCACAATCCTGGAGACCCAGGATCGAATCCCACGTCGGGCTCCAGGTGCATGGAGCCTGCTTCTCCCTCTGCCTGTGTCTCTGCCTCTCTCTCTCTCTCTCTCTCTCTCTCTCTCTGTGACTATCATAAGTAAATTTAAAAAATTAAAAAAAAATAAAAAATAAAAAAGTTGGCATGATCTTGGTATCCAATCCAGACTTTTGTAAATCAAGGAAATGTAGGTCAATTTTTTTCACAAACATATGAAAGGTAATACGTTATGACCAAGTTGGGTTGATCCCAGGAATGCATCAGAAAATCACGTCATATAATTCATCACATCAACCCATAAAAGGAGAAAAACCATATGATCATCTCAATAGATATAGAAAAAGTGTTTGATAAAACTCAACCTTCATTTACGATTTTTAAAAATTCCAAGTAAATTAAGAACACAAAAAAATTCTCTTAACTCGGTAAAGGATGAAAAAAATCTACATATTTGTACAATTGCTTTCTTTGGACTAGTATTTTCCCATTATGTACTTTTCATTCTTTTATTTTTTTTTCTTTTATTTTTAAACATAGATTTTGTTTCTATCAAACCTGGCAAACACTTTTTTTTAAAATTGCTGTGAACTACACATAACACAAAATTAACAATTTAAAGTGAACAAATTAGGGCATTTAGTACATTCACAATGCTGGACAACCCCACTCTATCTGGTTCCAAAACAATTTATCACTCCAAAAGGAGACCCTATACCCATTAAGCAGTTACTCCTCATTCCCCTCATTCTCCAACCCCTACACTGCCAATCTTCTTTCTGTCTCTATTAGCTTACCTGTTCTCGATATTTCATATCACTGTAATCATACAGGGGCACCTGGGTGGCTCAGTGATTGAGCGTCTGCTCAGGACATGACCCCGGGGTCCTGGGATTGAGTCCTGCATCAGGTTCCCCTAGAGGAGCCTGCTTCTCCCTCTGCCTGTGTCTTTGTTGCTCTCTGTGCCCCTCATGAATAAATAAATAAAATCTTAAATAAAATAAAAGATTTTATTTATTTATTCATAAGCAACAGAGAGAGAAAGAGAGAGAGGCAGAGACAAAGGCAGAGGGAGAAGCAGGCTCCATTCAGGGAGCCCGATGTGGGACTCGATGCCTGTTCTCCAGGATCAGCCCTGGGCTGAAGGCAGCGCTTAACTGCTGAGCCACTTGGGCTGCCCTAAATAAAACCTTTTAAAAATGTAATCATACAATTTGTGACTTTTTGTGTCTGGTTTCTTTCTCTTAGGATAGTGTTTCCAGGTTTATCTATGTTGCAGCATGTGTCAGCACTTCATTCCCTTTTTTGGCTAAATAAAATTCCATTGTACACTATAATTCGTCTATCCATTCATCCACTGAGCAGCATTTGGGTTGTTTCTATTTTTGCTATTTTGAACAGTGCTGATATAAAATGAGTGCATGTATATTTATTTGCATACCTATTTCCAGTTCTTCTGGGTATATACCTTGGCATGGAATTGCTGGGTCATAGGGTAATTCTATGTTTAACTTTTTGAGGAACAGCAAGACTATTTTCTGCAGCGGCTGAACCACTTTACATTCCCACCAGCAATGTACAATAATTTCATTTTCTCCATATCCTCACCAACATTTTCTATTGTCTGTCTTATAGACGTCTCAATGGGTTTAAAGTGGTATCTTATGGCCATTTGGTTTGCATTTTCCTAATAACTAATGATGTTGAACATCTTTTCATGGGCTTGTTGACCATTTGTATATCTTTTTTTTTTTTCATTTCTGTAAGATGACACGTATCTTCTAAGTTTATCTTTGTCATTAGATGATGATAAGAAGATGCTTATCTTCTTTGGAAAAAAGTCTTCAAGTCCTTTGCTCATTTAAAAAATTCTGTTATAGGGGATCCCTGGGTGGCGCAGTGGTTTGGCGCTTGCCTTTGGCCCAGGGCGTGATCCTGGAGACCCGGGATCGAATCCCACATCAGGCTCCCGGTGCATGGAGCCTGTTTCTGTCTCTGCCTCTCTCTCTGTCTCTCTGTGACTATCATAAATAAATAAAAATTTTAAAAAAATTCTGTTATATGTCTTTTTGTTGTTGAGTTGTAAGAGCTCTTTACATATTTGGGTACTGGACCAAGTGATGTAGAATGGCGGGTTTAGAGCTGTGAGACAATACCTTTAGATACATTATTTGCAAGTATTTTCTCCCCTCTCGTGGATTATCTTTTCACTTTCATGATAGTGAAATACAAAGGTTTTAATTTGGATGAAACCTAGTTTGTCTATTTTTTTTTTGTGCTTTTGCTGTCATATTTTAAAAACTATTGCTTAAAAAATAAAATAAAAACTATTGCTTAATCCTAAGTCTTGAAAATATACACTTGTGTTTTCTTCTAAGATTTTATTCTTAAGTTCCTACTCCATCCTTCTTTTTTTCTTTTTAAAGATTTTATTCTTTTTTTTAAATTTTTATTTATTTATTCATGAGAGACACACACAGAGGGGAGAGAGAGAGAGAGAGAGAGGCAGAGACACAAGCAGAGGGAGAATCAGGCTCCATGCAGGGAGTCTGATGTGGGACTTGATCCCGGGACTCCAGGATCACGTCCTGGGCTGCAGGCAGCACTAAACCACTGAGCCACCGGGGCTGCCCCTACTCCATCCTTCTCCTCATACTCTCTTTAACATCTTTAACACTGTATCTTTATCTCACTGTCCCTTACACCAAACTCTCTACTCTCCTTCACACAATCCCTAAGCTCAATCAAAATGTCACAATGGTTTTATTTCAACACCATGGATTTATTTCTAAGTAATCCCCCCACCAGTCCACCATTTCCTTCTTTTTAGTTTACACAATAGAAGCATAACAACACACTGCCTTGCCAGCATGCATGTCTGGGTTCTACAAAAGGTCTTTGCCATTGCTTGCTATGTCAGATAATGTGAACTGATCAAGCCAATATGGTCAAGTGAACTCTTAGCTTTGTTTTGGTAGATTTTGGCAACTGTTAAAAGTCTGAAATGAATGAGGATGTGCTACTTGCTTCTCCCATCCAAATTCTGTCACATATATAAATAGATGCTTAATAAACAAACAGTTAATAGCAAGTAGGTAGAAAGTAGTTCTATTTGCTAATGAAGCCCGAACTCTGTCCTTTCAGGTACTCTAGGCATCATCTTGCATAGAGTGTGCACTAAAGGTAGATGTGACACCAGCCCAGAGGCAGGGTTGTACTACTTTTATGTTTGGTATCAGGCAAATTGAAATTCTCCTCATCATTCCCTGGATACAGGGAATTTTAGAGCTCAATTCTCAGGGAGCATACCTAAGTGTGAACCCTACAGGACTCGCTAAAACAAGAATAAGGAGTGTCACTCAAAGAAGTTAACATATCTTGAGTACCTTTAATTTAACCATGAGAGTCTTACTAACAGTTATAAAGCTATTTAGCAATTTGTTAATTAGTTAATTGTTAATGTAAATTAGTGAAAACTAATTCCTGGTATTCAACTTATTAATTAAGCCTGATATATTGGTCTAGATATGGATAGCAGAAAAGGTCCCTGCCTCTGAAATGTGTCTCCTAATACAATGCCAAATGAGGACTCCTATAGGCTTTGACACATTGTCTGTGATGAAATATTTTAGAGTAATTACAGACATTGTGATATGCATTCCTAAGAAGTTCTATAATGAAAGCCTGTTGGTGGTAAACTTAGTTTTTGTCTGAAAGTGTCCTTGTTTTTCTTTCATTCTTGAATAACTGTTTCACTGGAAATACAATTTTAGGTTGACTTTTTTTTTTTACTTTTTTTTGATTTTGTAGATAGCTTAAGACTTCTGGTTTGCTGCTAAGAAATCAGGCATCATTATTCCTCCATAGGTCATCTGTTTCTTTCTACATCAGCTCTGAAGCCATCTCTTGTCATTGTTGCTGCATGGAGCCTCTGGCAAGCACAAATAGGACATAAAGTACAATCAAATTGCCCAAAGTGAAAGCTTCAGTTAGGACCTATGGGATTCCACAGATTAAATTTATCAAAAAACACATAATCAGAGATTTCTAAGCATACAAGAAATTGAGGCAGTATGAGTTAGTCAGGAAAATAGCAAACATAAAAACATGTAGACCCCTAAAGATTGCAGATATTGGAACTGATATATAATACCAGATTAGGATTCTATATAAAACTATTTGTAAAAAAAACACACACACACATATTTGTAACACATTTAAAGAAATATAGGATACATCCACAAAGGAACAAGGAACAAGATGTTATACATAATGAATAAGTTGATTGGAAAAAAATACAAATAAACCTTAAATGAAAAATATATTGGAACCAAATAATCACTAAATGGATTAAGCAGCATATTAGATACAACTGAAGAGAGAATTAGTGTACTGAAATGTATCTCTGAAGAAATTTCCCACAATAAAGCACAGAAGATGAAAAAAACATGGAAGAGGAGTTGAGAGATATGGAAATAAAATAGAAAGGTCTATTCAGAGTCTCAAAGGAAAGAATAGAGAGTGTAAAAGAAAGGCACAATTTGAGAAGGTAATAGCAGTAAAATTTTCAGAACTGATTAAAAAGAAATGCATCCACAGATTCAAGAAATACAATGGAAACATTTCACATCTATTTATGAAGAACAAAAACAAAAAAAGACTTTCATTCCATTAGTAACAATAATAAAAACTTAAATAGAGTTAAAAACTTATTTTAAAAACTCACCTAGCAAAGGGCACTGTGTATCAGTAAGTCCCAATGAACTAAATTACAGAAAGTAATGGGAGGGGCACTCATGTGGCAGTCAGTTAAGCATCTGACTCTTGATTTTGGCTGAGGTTGTGATCTCAGGGTCGTGACACTGAGCCCGGTATAGGGCTCCCCACTTAGTGTGGAGTTTGTTGGACATTCTCTTACTCCCTCTCCCTCTGCCCCTCTCCCTGCTTGTGCTCTCTCTCTCTCTCTTTCATAAATAAATAAATCTCAAAAAATTTTTAAAAGAAATAAAATACGGGTTCCTTCACAGGTGAGTAGGTACCTATGGCGGCTTCAAGTTATGGGTGAGTTTCCCACTGATCAGGGGAAATCACCTGGGCTTTCAATGACTTCCAGTTCAAAATATTTTCTAATTTTTCTGTGACTTCTTCTTTGACCTAAGAATTATTTAGACGGGTGTTGCTTAATTTCCAAATTTGGAGATTTCCTAGGTTTCTTTTTGTTACTAGTTTCTAATTTTTAAAAGATTTTATTTCTTTATTCATGAGAGACAAAGAGAGATAGAGAGACAGAGACATAGGCAGAGGGAGAAGCAGGCTCCATGCAGGGAGCCCAATGTGGGACTGGATACCAGGTCTCCAGAACCACACCCTTGGCTGAAGGCGGCGCTAAACTGCTGAGCCACTCAGGCTGCCCATGGCATCCTTGGTTTCTAATTTAATTCCATTTTAGTCAGAGTACGTACTTTGATTCCAATCCTTTTACATTTATTGAGACATGACTTGTGCCCCAGCATATAGCTAACTTGGTTAATGTTCCATGTGCACTTAAAAAAATGCATATTTTAGTTTGTGGATGTAATGTTTTATAAGTGTCAATTAGATTGCATTGTTAATAGTGTTGTTCAAATCTACTGTCTTTACTGATTTTTTTCTATCTGCTTGTTCTATCAATTACTGAGAATGAAATATTAAAATCTCCAACTCTAATTGTATAGCCTTTTGGTCTTTATCAATATTTATCAATGTTTGTGGGGCACAACTAAAGCAATGCTTACAGGAAAACTTATACCTTATACCTATATCAAAGTTATCAAAGGAAACTTAAATGCTTATATTGGAAAAGGAATAAAAAGATGATTTAAAATCAATAATCTAAGCTTCCACTTTAACAATTAAGAAAAATAAGAGCAAATTACACTGAAGTATGCAGAAGGAATAAATTAATAAAGATAACAGAAAAAATAAAAAGAAAACAAGCAGGTGACAAAAAATCTACAAAGCTTATAAACTTTAGGACTCATAATACTGAATAACAATAGCTTATAATTAAAGAGAGGTAAATTGATGTTAAATGTTCTAAGTTTCTTGAATTGTACAGAAAGGGGTAGAATAAGGTACTGCTTAATTTTAGACTTTGTAAATGTGCATGGTATAGTTTCAAAGATCATCCCTAAAAAGGAATTGAGTGTGTAAATTCCAGAGAATACATGAAATAGAAACTACAAATAGGAATAGAAAATAGGAAGAGGAAAAACAAACAAAGAAAAACTCAGTCACTGAAACAAACAAACAAAAAAGGCCAGGAAGAAAAACAAAGAAGCATCAAAAAGGAAACACAAGGGGCAGCCCGGGTGGCTCAGTGGTTTAGCGCCACCTTCGGCCCAGGGCCTGATCCTGGAGACCTGGGATCGAGTCCCATGTCAGGCTCCTTGCATGGCGCCTGCTTCTCCCTCTGCCTGTGTCTCTGCTTCTCTCTCTCCTCTCTGTGTATTCTCAGAAATAAATAAATAAAATCTTAAAAAAAAAAAGCATTGTAGAAAAAAGTTCAAATTTACCAATAATCACAGAAGTAGGTGGACTAAACTCACCAGGCAAAGATGGAAATTTTCAAAATGGATTAACCACCTATCCCCTTTCAGCTGTCCAAGAGATGTCTTCAATCTAAAAGAGTGTAAAAAGCTTAAAAACAAAAAGATGGGAAAAGTATGCCAAAATTAACTATTTTAATTATATTAACATCAGATAAAATATTTGTTAAAGAGCCAATACTGAGAATAGAGAAAATATCCATGTAGTGATAAAATATCAATTTACCGGGAAGTCAAGACAATTCAAAATTTACATGTATCTTATAAGATAGCTTTAAAAATGAGTAAAGCAGAAACTGACAGAACAAGAACTTGACATCAATCACCATTGTGGAAGATGCTAGCACACTTCTCCCTATCATTGACAGACCAAGCAGAAAAAACATGCTATGAAATGAAGGCTATGAAATGTAGTTAGCAAGTATTATTGAATGTTAATTTATATAGTTTTTTGAACATGAATTGAAGAATATACATTCATTTCAAGCTTCCATGGAACATTTGTGAAAATTAACCATATGCCACCAAGCAAGCCACAACAAATGTCAACGATTAAAATTATATAGATCACCTTCTATGGTTATATTGCTTAACTTATAAACAGACAACAGAAAGATGATACATTATTAACATATTTGGAATTAAGATGCTTAACTTTCATATAACCTGAAAGTCAGAGATGAAATTATAACATTGAACTGAAAGGTAATATTAAATATCACACTTTAAAATTTGAGACATATAGTTAAAATAGTATTTAGAAGAAAATTTATAGCCCTAACTTCATACTTTGGAAAATAAGAAACTGAAATTAATGATTTGCTCATCTCAAGTTAGTAAAGAGTGCAGCAGAATAAACCCAAAGAAAGAGAAGGAAGGAAATAATAAAGGGTAGAAATTAATGAGAGAACAAACATACAGTAGAAGATCTACAAAGACAACAAAACACTAGTTAACTCTTAATTACAGAGAAAAAACTGATGGTTACAGAGTAGGCGTGTGGTTTGGGGAAACAGGATGGGAATTAAGGAGCACACTTGTTGTGATGAGCACTGGATATTGTATGGAAGTACTGAATCACAATATTGTACACCTGAAACTAATATAACACTGTACGTTAACCAACTGGAATTAAAATAATTTACATGAATTTAAAGTAAAACAAAATAAAATGCTAAGGAACTTGATAAATTTCTGCTGAGATTGATCAAGAGAAAGGAAAGGTACAAATAATATAATACCAAGAATGGAAGAAGGAGGATATAACTCCACAAGCTGCCAGATATCCATAAGATAGTGATGGGGTATTATAAACAAATATATACCAACATATTTCAAATTTTATACTGGACAGATTCCTAGAAAAATATGCCTTACTAGTATTGACTCAAGAAGATATAGAAAACATGGATAGCCCTATAATCATTAAAGATGTTACATGAGTAGTATATAAGTTGGGATCTACTCAGGGAATAAAAACCACAGGTTATTTGAACCAAGAGAATTTAAAAGAAAGAGTTGTTAAGCAGGTATAAAGTCATTAACAAAGTAACTGAAAGAGATCCTTTTAGATATGGAGGAAGTAACTTAATGCAGCTGCCACCCTAAAGTTGGGGAAACAAAGGGAAGAGGTTGGGGTTATTAAAATTTAGTGACTTAGAGGAGGGGCCTCATAAAGGTGAAACTCAGACCTCTCGCTAATGAGGAGGTACTGTTAGCCTGGAGCAGGTGTTACCCAGTTTGGAGGCAGAGCCCCCAGGGATGGAAACCAGACTTCCTAAGAGGAAGCCCAGGACTCCCTGAGAGGAGCCTGCTTCTGCCTCTGCCTATGTGTCTGCCTTTCTCTCTCTCTCTCTCTCTCTCATAAATAAGTAAATACAATCTTAAAAAAAAAAAAAAAAAAAAAAGAGGGAGCCCAGGCTGGCTGGTGCTAGTGTCTTTGGGCTGTGTGTGAGGAGCATGAAGAAGGTGGTTCTGCAAGTGTTGGACACACTTCAAACTGGGCTCAGCTGTTGTTTTAGGAAGACCTGCTAGGTGACTCTCACAAGAAAAGCAAGCTGCTGGGAATCAAGTAAGAAGCAGATAAAAAGTAGCCAGCCCTTTTTTGCCTCCCCTTGCCTCCTATTGCTCCCCTAGTGCCCCCTACTGCAGAACCTAACATGGCACCAGCTGACCAAGCTGCAATATGGTTTGGAGTCCCAGGTCCCCCATCATAAAGTAGAGTATAGGCGGGTGGGTTTAGAGCTGGGGAGACAATACTTTCTGTGGCATAGTCCTTCCCGTTGGCTTCTTGGTATTCACACTCACCATTACACCTACATTTGACTTTTAGGCAACAAGAAAATAACTCTATTTCCATCTAACATGATGCAACTGTCTTTCACGCACATAAAGACATTCTCAATCTCTCCCCAAAATGAGAAGACACAAAGTCTCAATGGTCTGTATTCGTATCTGGTCAACTAATAACTTCTCAAATCCAATTACAGTCCCGCCTGAATATTCTGTTACCTAAATATGAAATTGGAAATTTAACTTCCACAAAAGTTACATAAAATAATACTGGGAAGGGGGGACAGAGAAGAAGAAGTGGTTAATGCACACACACACACACACACACACATTATAGAGCATGCATGGAAGAAAATATTCACAGTTGATTCCGTTTCTGTGATTTGTCATGAGGCTGTGGTTGACATTTGTAATTTCTTCTTCCACTCTTCATTCTACATACTCTCTGTTCTCAACTAGTTAATGGTCTTTACCTCTGAGGTGCCCTAAATCTTCATTTCTGAAGTCTCTGAATTCTTAGTGGTCCTGCCTTTTGGAATGCTGTAGTTTTCCATTCATTTTTACAATGGGACATGGAAGTACTAAGAGGCATCCCAGAACATCCTCGGAGTTTCAGATAGAGTCCCATCCACCTCCACTGTGTAGCAGCAAACAAATTTCACCTTGTAACCAAGATCAGTTACCTCGGGCAGTAGAGTAGCCCCTTTCTTCTCCTCTTGGTTTAGTGGAAGAAAGAGTCAAAATGACTGGTAGCAGTCCCAACTTCCAATGTAATGGAAGTATACTTGTGCCTTTTGGTAGAAGCATTCTTCTCTTAGGAAGCAAGACTTTCAAACCTACAGAGCTCGGAGTTGTGGGGAGGGAAGTGAAAATTCTGCAAGCAGGTTACTAGGTGTAATAGTGAGAGGACTCACTCCTATTTCTATCTCTTAATTCCTGGACTCATATATTGCAGTGATGAGAGAGAAAGTACCATATATAGGTTTTCAACCCAAAGCAAAAACTGCACCCTGTAAGATAAAACTCCATCCTTTAAAGCTCTTCTGCCTGGAAGCCTGGAAGATTTTCTTTTTATTCTCCAAGATCGTGCATTTTACCAGGATGTGCCCTCACATGTGACTTTCTCATCAATCCAGATAGAACTCAGCAAGCCTCTCAATCAGTTGATAGATATATTTTCCTCAGCTCAGGAAGATTTTCTTCTAGTATTCAATTAAGACTTTTCCCCCATCTGTTCATGCTTGTCTCCATCTGGAGCAGCTATTATATGTTCATTAGATCTCCTGGTTTTGTTCACTATGTCTCTTTTCCCTCATAAATTACATTTTTTAAAAAAACCTTTCTTCTCCATGTTTTTGAGGTATTTCCTGCATGCCATCTTTAGAGTCACTAATTGGGTCTCAGTAATCTTTAATTAACCTGCTGAAGTTTTTAGTTAAAAATCATGTTTTCTGCTCCAAGAAGTTGTATGTGTGTGTGTGTGTGTGTGTGTGTGTGAGAGAGAGAGAGAGAGAGAGAGAGAGAGAGAGAGCATGTACATGCAGCACTTGAATTTTAGATTTCATTTTTAAACTAAGTAGTTCCATTTCACTAGGCATATTAGTTCTCAATTGCTCGTATAAGAAATAACCACAAAGTGACCTGTTATGTTATTATCATACAGTTCTGGAGGTCAGAAGACCAAAATACATTTCACTGGGCTAAAATCAAGATGTCAGTTTCCTTCTGGGGGCTGCAAGGGGAGAATCCACTTCCTTGCCTTTTCTAGCTTCTGGAGACCACCGACATTCCTTGGCTCACGGCCCCTTTCTCTATGTTCAAGGCCTATCACTCTTAACTTCTGATGCTGTCATCTCATCTCTTTATTCTGCCTCTGATTCTCTTGCCTCCATCTTATAAAGACCCTTGTGACTACACCTGGCACTTCTGGATAATTCAGAATAATATTCCCATCTTAAAATCCTTAGCATAATCACATTTGCAAAGTCCCTTTGGCTACACCAGGCAACATATTCGAAGGTTCTGAGGCTGGGATGTGAACATCTTTGGAGGGGTGGGGCTTTATTCAGTCTGCTACATCAGCCATGTGTTCTAACTGTTCAATTTGATGTTCTTCCCTCTGGCTGCAGGGATGCCTCGTTAACTTCCTCAGTCAGCCTGTTGGGACTCAGGTCTGACTGTTGGAATACTCTTTTTTTTTTTTTCTGTTGGAATACTCTTAAAGGCAGGAGTCCAGCAAGTGGTGAAAAGCAGAGGAATTGTACACCCTGTGTGCCAGTGTTTCAAGGGTGGGGTCTGGCACTCAGCTCACCTCCCACAAATTCCAGGAGGAAGCCTCTTTACAAGTGTCTCCCAGCCATGAGTCAGAGCAGACATTCAGATCATTGAATATTCTCATATACTTCTTTAAAGTTATTGTAATATTGTCCTCTAAGATTGCTTAATCTGTAGTGACTTCATGCATTGATTTTGCTGGCTTACTTCCTTAGCATTTGATTTCCCTGTAGGTTTTGGGAATTCTGGTTTACAGAGTTATTTTCAAAGGAAACTGTTCTGTTTTTGTATCTTCTTTTTTCCTTTCCTCTCCTCCCCCAAACCCCCCGCCCCCGGCCCAATTGCTCTCTCTGGTCTTCATTTTTCAGTTGCTGGGTCTTTCAGGCCCTCCGTCTTGATCTCACTTCACAGAGGGTAGTTCAGGTGGTTACTGTTCTGCGGTTACATCAGGCTGTGACTGATCCAGTTATAGAGCAGCGGGAGGTTGGCATAGCTCCTGGTCTTTTATACTCCCTTACCCCCCAGCCTTCCCGATCTTCTTCTCACAGGCAGGGGGCAATCCATCCAAGACCCAAGACCTCAAACAGTGAGCCTGGGCTCTGTCTTCCATTTTGTGAGCAACCCCGGAGGCAAAACAGCTTGTTTCTTGGTTGAATTTCCTTCCAAGTATCTAAGCATCGCTGATTTTCTCTTCTCCATCTATTCTCGGTCTTTCAGATCTTTCTTTTCTATGACTTCTCTTCCTTTATCTTCCTAATTATGGGTTCACTGATTTTTTATTTTTTACTATCATCTTGGAGGGATCTCCAGAGACAAACGGCTGGATGCATGTGGTCACCTCATCAACTTCAACTGGATGTCCAAACTATCATTTAAAACTTTATTCTTGGGGCAGCCCAGGTGGCTCAGCGGTTTAGCACCGCCCTCAGTCCAAGGCCTGATCCTGGAGACCCAGGATCAAGGCCCACGTCGGGCTCCCTGCATGGAGCCTGCTTCTCCCTCTGCCTCTCTCTCTCTCTCTCTCTCTCTCTGTATGTGTGTGTGTGTGATGAATAAATAAATAAGATCTTAAAAAAAAACTTTATTCTTCAGGGGCTCCTGGGGGGCTCAGTAAGTTAGGCATCCAACTCTTGGTTTCAGCTCAGGTCATGACCTCAAGGCTGTGGGATGGAGTCCCCGTGTTTGCTTAGTGAGGGATCTGCTTGTGGATTATCTCCTTCTCCCTCTGTACTTCCCTCCGCTTGTACACTCTCTCTAAAAACAAAAAAATCTTTATTAAAAAATAAAACCTCTATTCTTCAGCCTGCATATATTTTGGCTTAGAATATATTAGAAAAAAGGTTTCATTAGCAGATTTAACAAGGGAGGGAGAGACAGGAAGAATTGCAGGTGATTCTACATTGCTAGTCTAAGGGACTAGAGTTTAAGAATCCAGGATAGTGGGACGCCTGGGTGGCTCAGCAGTTGAGCGTCTGCCTTTGGCTCAGGGCCTGATCCTGGATTCTTGGGATCAGGTCCCACATCAGGCTCCTTGCATGGAGCCTGCTTCTTATCCCTCTGCCTGTGTCTCTGCCTCTCTGTGTCTCTCATGAATAAATAAATAAAATCTTAAAAAAAAAAAAAAAAGAATCCAGGATAGTGAAACAGATTTTGGAGGCAAAGACAGGGAAGTGAGACTAGGAGCTTGAGACAGAAGGAAAGGAGGACACACACACACACACACACACACACACACATACAGATAGTAAATAGGGGTCCAGACTTCGTGTTGTTCAAGGCCTTTAGTGATGGGGTAGGAGGAAGAAGGAATGTCAATCGAGCAGTTTGCTATGAGAGGCATCGCTATAAAAACAGAGTTTCAAGAAAGGGAAGATCAACCCTTTCAAGTGCCACACATGGGCCCGCAGAAAAGGATCAGCCACATTTTGGATTCGGCTCTGGGCTTCTCTCACTAGGACATTCCTCTGTGAACTCTTGTGCTTGAAAGTCATTGACTGGCTTAAGAGGAGGCTCAAAGCAGAAAAGCACTGTGACTTGGCTTAGAAATTGCTCTTGGGCAAATCCACAAATGCTCAGTCCCTTTATATCTGCTTACTCCAGAAGCCGACAATTGGATTTTCCCTTTCTCTGTGCATTGGTCCAAATGGACAGTGTTCCTGGGTATTTTGGGTTTTCAGACTCATCTTCCAGCCCCAGTAGAGTGTTGTAATAGTTCACAACACAAGGTCTGGTGTAGATCCAGTTTCTCCAGCAGCAAGAGCCAAACCTACCAGGGGCAGGGAAACTGCCATCAGAATGGCTCCTATACTGGGGCAATAAGGCCACTGGCTAACAAGACTCACCTGTTTCTGGCCAGGAGCCAGATACCTGGTGCTGTTCATGGTCCTGAACTACATCTGCTGGTCTCTATTGCACAGTTATTCCACTTTCCACTGGGGCAGTGGTGACTCCTATTTAACTCACCCCAGGACTTGGGAATCAGGAGAGCAAGGAGAAGAGAAAAGGGCAGACCAAGTCCTTTGGAAAATCCTGCTGCTGAGACATTTCCAGAGAGAGGAAAATGGGATTTTTTTCCCCTTGCAATCATCATTTACAAAGTTTTACAGTCTCCAAGACCTCTGTTGGGAAGCATACAACCTCACCATTTCTCTCTGATGATAAGTTTATAGATGATGATGGAAACACAGGACTGTGAGCTCCTGGAGTTCAGATTCCAGGATAGGGTAGGTGTACAGTAGGTGTTCAGTAAGCACTGGTTGAATTGAGAAAATGTTGGGTGTAAGAGACAGAGCCTAGACTAGGTACTCAAGTTTTGCTTTCATCCCTGCCCTGAAGGAGGACAAAGGGGTTAACATTTGAGATTTACCTATGTCAGTCATTTTAAATTAGGTTCTTTAATTTAATCCCCATGGGAGATTTATCACGAATTTTTCAGTCAAGAATCAGGCTCACAGAGGCAAGCCTCCTGAGTGAGATCCCATTGCTCTTGTGGTGAGTCTAGCGCTCGAACTCAGATCTTGCTGACCCCAAAGGCCATATTTTCCCTACCACCATTGGCTATTTTCTTCTTGTGCAAAGAAAGACACAAACTTTACAAGGGAAAGATGGGCTTGCGATCTGTATGAGGATCTTGTTTAACGTCTGGAGATTGTGTCAAAGGTTAGAAAACTGATTTTGTGATGGCAACTATTGCTCATCAGGTTTTGGAAACAGAAGCTTAGGTCTAAGGTTAAGAAGGGGAAAGAGATGAGCTCAAACCTCAGCAGGACCCAGGATTTCTTCCCTATCTCAGTGCCTCATGTGTGTTCCAGCTTTGGTCAGCAAAAGTAGGGAGTAATTCCCAAAGACAGAAGAAGTCATTAGGAGAGCCCATAAAGACACAACAGATCTGGTGTGGGAACAAGATACAGGTCAGGTGATGCAGTGTAAGGCTTGGTCTGACTTGCAGCTGAATGGTTTTCTTCAGCTCCTGGAAGAATCAGGTTGGCAGTCCCCCCGCCCCCCGCCGCCTTTAATCAGATCCAGAGATGCAGCCAGCCCTCCCCTCATAGCGCTGGGGAACAGAGTTTTTTTCCAGTCAGCTGAGGGCTTATCCTGATTCCACACAATCTGCTTGAGTGTTGGTTTTTCACTCATTAGACAACATTGACCCGTCACCCTTAAGAACCGTTGTCTCATGAAAGGTATACTTCGAGGAGGATGTCAAGATGTCTTCCAAAGGACCTGTCAACTCTTTGAAGTACTTACTGAGCCAGGGTCCCCTTTTGCTGCCATCTCCCCTCCTCCCACACACTGGTGGGCTCCTCAGCCTCCCATGGTTAATTGGACCAGGTGTGGACACCTGATGCAAGCTGCACCAATCAGAGTCTCTATTCTGGAGATTGAGTCATGTGAGGCAGTGGATCTTCTAGGTCAGCTTTGGCTACCAGACCTGGAAGGTCAGGGAGACCTGGGGCTGAGGGAGCCATTTAGGGACATGATAGGCCTTGTGCATAGACAACCATGACAGCCCTCGCGCAAACAGAGAAACCAGACCAATGAGGGGATGGAAGGAAGGAGGTGAAGAAGGAGAAAGAAACAAGCAGCAGGAGGCAGGCAGAGGCATTGTCATGGTGAGGGCAGCCTGCAGGGGGCACTGACATCGTGGGGCTGGTGCTAGGTCAGTATAGACTGCAGAGCCACGGCATAGCAGAAGCTTCCAGCTCTCTCCCTGAGATTTACTGACCTCATTTATTCCGACAGGAACGGATGAAGGAGAGGGTGTTTTGTTTTGTTTTGTTTGCAACGAATGGGATCAGGTATCGGATACTTGAAGCATCCTCGTAGGCCGCAGTTCCTCAAAGTTTTCACAGCACAGATCACCAATTTGTACCCAAAAAGTGGAGTTTCATCAACGACTTTAAACGACAAGATAAGCCAGTACTTTAAGCCTGAAGACCAGTTTCATATCAGTGAGGCCTGCCTCGCACCCTCCCACCCTCCTCGCTCCAGCTCTGCTGGCCTTCAGCCACCAGGGCAGGGGCGGAGCAATCAGTGGGGCCACCCCCTACCACACCGTGATGGGCTCAGAAGTGGACATGTGACCAAAGCCCATCCAATCAGTGTGAATCTCAGGTCTTTGGCTGGGAATTTGGGGTTGGTCTGGATGCCGAGGGGTGAACGTGTGGGGTTTGGTCCTGCTGTAGCACTTTTCTACCACAAGGGAAGCTGCTCTGAAAAGAAGCCAACGCAAGGAGGAGGACAGAGCCAAGGCACCTGCAGCGAAATGGAGCCAGAGCCCTGACATCACAAATGATCTAATTAGTTCCATTTATTGCTTAATCCACTTGGAACTGGCTTTCTATCATCCCTGGCTGAAAGCAGACTGACCTGTACACTACCTGCTTTTGCTCACAGCGGGCCAAAAAGATGTGCATTTAACTCTGCTAGGATTAGATGATATTCATTATTTTTCTTATTACTTCCTTTAACCCCGAATCAAGGTCCAGATGCATTTTGTTGACCATCAACTCTTTTCTGTAGGTAAAGCAGTGCGTGGAGCAACCTCTTTTATTCACAGAACCGAGCCCTTCCTTGTGGCAGCCATGGCTCCTTCAGCTCTGGCACTGATCCCAAAGTACCATTTCTAGCGCATGACTCACAAAATAAATAACCTATAAGTGAAAGGCCTCTTATCATACTTTGGCACGACAAACAAAATGCCAAGCCAGGCAGCATTTTTCCTTCACGTTTGAGCCCCGTATGTGCCAAGGGCTTGCTTCATACCCCTCACATGAGGATTTTGGCTTTCTCCAAAGCCAAGCATCTACTAGCATGTGCATGCACTGATTGCTTTTCCACCATGTGTGTTCCTAATGTTGCATAATGTCCAACTGTGTTATCTGATAAGGGAGTTTTGTCAATAGGCCTCTTTGCTTTCTCTCCATGCATAACCTTTATCATTATTTTTGCAGCTGGTTTACAGGCTTCTTGGTAATTGTACGACTGACTTTTCTGTGCATTTGTTAATAGGGCAGCAATTTAGAATGATGCCCCTGTAGCTCTGGCCTCCTCTGTATCTTTAGTAACAAGACCTTACATTAGAAAGCATTATTTTGGGTTTGTTCTGGGAAAACTGGACTGGTTGTTTTGGGAGAGATAACAGAAAACACTTTTTATGGCTTCAGACTACTATTTATCCCAGTTTTAATGTTACTGGTAATATATTGAGGACTAGGGTACATTGCTGGTGCAATAAATGAAAATTTCCAAAATTTCCCATTGGACCTGTCCTCACAATTTTCATTTACAGCTACCTGTGTACAATCATTCCTCAAGAATTTGCTTGTCCTGAAATGCATGGTTCCATATTTCTTCGATACACTGGAGAACTGCTTATTCATGATGTGTACTGTGTTCTTCTGAGGATTTATGTTGCCATTTTCATCATTAATTTACAATTGGAAGAACCTGTTTGGGCCATTGATTTGTTTTTGTGAACTGGAGATATAATGCAACAGAATAGTAACCACAGGAATTCAAAAATAGCAAACATAACTTGCCAGCCAGAAGCCCTATGTCAGTCTGATCCGAGTTCAATTAGGAAAGGGCAATATGCCTTGGTCATTTCTTAGGTTTATTTTTATTCCTAATTTTCTGAAACTTCACAATGGCGGTTTTGGGGTGTGTGTGTGTGTGTGTGTGTGTGTGTGTATGTCAGAGAGAGAGAGTGAGAGAGAGAGAGGGGCGAGTGGGGAGGAGGAGGTGAAAACAGATGAAATAAGACCTGCAAGTCTGAAAAAATATATCAGGCAGTGCCTGCTGGCTAAGTCCACTGAGTGACAGACCTGATTTCAGCTCAGGTTATGATCTCAGGATCACAAGATGGAGCCCCACATGGGGCTCCATGCTCAATGGGGAGTCTACTTGTCTCTCTCCCTCCTTCTCGGCCCTTCCCCCCTCCTTCACACGCTCACTTTCTCTCTAAAGTGAATAAATCATTTTAAAAAGATTTTATTCATTTATTTGACACACACACACAGAGCGAGCACAAGCAGGTGGAGCAGCAGTTAGAGGGAGAGGGACAAGCAGGCTCCCCACTGAGCAAGGAGCCTGACATGGGGCTCAATCCCAGGACCCTGGAATAATAACCTGAGTTGAAGGCAGATGCTCAACCTACTGAGCTACCCAAGTCCCCTGAATGAATAAATCTTTAAAATATATATATATATATATATATATATATATATATATATATATAGAGAGAGAGAGAGAGAGAGAGAGAGAGAGAGAGAGAGAGGAGAGAAGAGAGAGAAGGAAGGAGGGTAAGGTTGTGAGACCATTAATTATTTGTGTTCAACTCTTTCCCTCCGTTCTGGCTTTTTGCTTTTTCACGGCCAGGAGGAGGTGGTAGGTAAGGTGTGGAAGGAACATTCTAGGCAAATGGATGCTTTGTGCCTGAGCCAACTCATACCTGTGCTGAAGTAGGACACGGAAGTTCACTTCTGCGGGGTTGTGACCCTCTGTCCTCTTAAGTAGAGATAGGAGAGAAAAATAACCTAGAAATAATGACAAATGTTTCCTCTTTCCAATGATCACACCTCTGTCCTTTTCCTTCGCTGATTTATTGTCTCAGACCTTCACCAGGAAGCTGGCTTCGCCCCGGTGGTGAGAGATGTGAGGGCCATCCGCGCTGCTTGGGAACATTCTCGCTTTTCTTCTTCCGTCACTTGGCGGAGTTCCATTTCCCCACACCTTTGGTTTCAGGTGTGCGCGGGTGGTTTGCTTTGGCCAATGAAATGTGAGCAAAAATGACGCATCACTTCCAGGTGGAAGCTTGAGGAGCCGGGGAGCCGTGTGCGGTGTTCCTGCCAAGTTGTTGAGCAGTGTTCGGGGTGGAGGCTCCGGCTCAGCCCCCCTATCTCCACGAGGACTAGGGGACAGAGTGTCCCCCACCGCCCACCATGGGCAGTTAACATGAACAGGAAAAAGAATTCGTTGTTTCAAGCCACTGAGACCTTAAGGATTGTAGTTCCTGCGGTGTAGACCGAACCTGGGGAGGGTGGGGTGGAGTGCACGTGTAGGTAGAGAGACCATGGACCCCTTGGCCAGATTTGCTTGGGCAGCGCCCCAAAGCCCTCTTTTTTTTTTTTTTTTTTTTTACAGAGGACACCCGTATATTTTCAAGGCCAGTCGCCATCCTTGCATCTTCTGTTTGCCAGTCACACACCAAGAATCTGGAACATTCTCAGTAGACGGCTTTATTGGTACGGGTTTTCAACAAACAAAAATAAGCCCAACAGCGTTTAAAACAAAACAAAACTGAACAGAATAGTGGCCTCCGGTCCCCCGCGGTACTGAAAAGACAAAGATCTTCACTTCCAGAGGTTTCCGCTGCGCGGCGCCGCTGCGCGCCCGCCCAGCCCCCGACCCCGCCGCGCCCGCCGCTCCCGCCGCCGCCGGGGGCCCGGGCTCCGCGCGCACTGCGGGGTCCCGGGGGCGCGCGGAGGGCGGCGGGCGGGGCGGGGCGGGGCGGAGAGCGGGCACGCCCACCGGCACGCGCGCCCCCGCCTCGCCATCGCCCCCTGCCGGCGGCGGCCGGAGCGGGCTGCGCGGTGCGCGGCCGGGCAGGCTGACCGCGCCGCCCGCGTCCAAGGCCGGTTCGGAGGCGCCCGGGCGGATCGGAGCTGAACCGAGACTGCGCGTTGTTAGCCTTTAACGAATGCGATAGCTATGAAAAATTGAGGGCTGTTGCACTCTTTTGAAAACGAGTGTTTCTTTTGAAAACGAGATGCCTCGCAGGCAGGACACACGGACGCCCTTACCGTCACTGGGACATTAGAAGGGAGGCGAGGTTCTGTGGATGGGACAAGGCAGAGAATGAGTCCCCGGAGAAGGAGCGATCGCAGCTCTCCAGGGTAAACCTGAACACGCAGAGGATCTGGAAAATGAAAGCGGGGTTGCTCTCCGAGCTGTGCCAAGCCCCTTCCCTGCAGACCCCTAGTTTGTCACCGTCTGCGCAAGGAGCTCTGGGTTGCAGGAGTGTCGCGGAAGGGGAAGGACCTGACACCCAGAACGATCCGCGGAGAGAAGCGGCTTTATTGTCCTTGGCAATCAACCAGCTGAGTGGGGTTTGCAGGCTGAATGTGTCATGCAGGGTTTTCAAACAATTTGCATGTTTTCCAGCTGCTTTCAATCGCCCCCCAACCCTCCTGCTCCTTAAATAGTGTAAAACATTTTAATAGGCCAAAACCATGTGGGTTTAAATTTTTCTTTTCTTACAAGCCTCAACTGTGCTCCCTCCACCTTGTGTTTTTTGGTTGTCCTTTTTTTTTTGTTGTTTTGTTTTCAAAGCGTTTAAACATTTTTGTCCATTTGACATCAGTTTAATGGCTTATTTTCTAGTAGTGGCTTCTAAAAATCAGATCCACTTAAACTTGTGCGCACATCTCTTCCTTGTTTCCTCTTTCACAGCATCAAAATACTTCATGACTCCTTCTGATGTGGGAATTGGTGAAAATGATCATTCTTGGGGCCTAAGGAAATCTGACATCTGCTCAGAAACTTGTTTCATAGGTTCGCAATTTTCGTTTCATTTCATTTCATTTCATTCAAATTTCAGATTTGGGCTAGTTTTATCTTGCCCAGTATTTCTTTTGGCAAATGATTCAATTTGCTCTTTTCAGGAATTTGTGAACTCCTTTGCCAATTTTCACAACTAGTAGTTTGTCACCAGCATTCTGCTATGATTATGTCCCCTACTAACTTGAGAGTTTTAACACAAAGTATAGTTCGACAGAGCTGGGGACGTTTAGGGAGGCATTGCTAACAAAATGCAGTTTTCATCATAAGATATATTTACTACTGGCCATCAGTGTTGTTTGCTTGACAACTTGACTAAGTGACATTCTTAAGATTAAGTTCTCATTGTTCCCTTGTTACAGATTCTAATATTGCACATGTAGGGACCTCAGAATGCCTCACCCCCTATAGGTTCTTGAGAGATACCACTTCTCACATGGCTAATTTTCGGGGCACTGTAATGTACTGTGAACTCATGATTGTTTTGTCTTAGATTTGCCTTCATTCTCACTTGAAATCCAGAATCCCATCCAAAATACACAAGTACTTGGGTAGCCCGGGTGGCTCAGCGGTTTAGCACCTGCCTTCCACCCAGGGCGTGATCCTGGAGTCCCAGGATTGAGTCCCACATCGGGCTCCCTGCATGGAGCCTGCTTCTCCCTCCACCTGTGTCTCTGCCTCTCTCTCTCTCTCTGTCTCTCATGAATAAATAAATAAAATTTTTAAATAAAAAAAAAGTAGTGAGATGGGAAAATGAGAATGATCCCCCTGGAAGTAGATTATTCTTCCTTTTAATATTATAGCTGTTAATAGTAGAAAGTACAAAGTAAATATAGTTAAAACATTTTGTTCTACAAGTTGTTAGCCTCTTAAAAATACAACGGCTACTAAAAATTGAGTACCATGTATGCTTAAGGAACATTGGTGCCACTGTTTTGGAAATGAGATATTGTACCATAAATGCAACTTAACTAGATCTTAGTTCACAAGTGAATGTGGTTAACAAATGAGTAAAGTAAACAATAGCTTTTTTACCAAAAACATGATTTCATTCTGAATAATGCAATGTGATCAAATCTGGTCATCCAGAAATTTGTTATTTTTCTTTATACAGAAAGTATGTAGTCTGGATTTTTAAATTGTTTTAATTTGTTATTTTTAAAAAGATTTTATTTATTTATTCATGAGAGACACACAGAGAGAGGCAGAGACACAGGCAGAGGGAGAAGCAGGCTCCCTGCGGGGAGCCCAATGCGGGACTCCATCCCGGGACCCCAGGATTGCAACCTGAGCCGAAAGCAGATGCTCAACTGCTGAGCCACCCAGGTGTGGATTTTTTTAAAAATGAGTTTGATGCCCTTCATTCAAGGGAAACTAATCCACAGTGCCTCTGAAGTGATGGAAGAGTCTGCCCTGAGATGTTTTTTAAAAAGCAGACATTTTAAGTCCTACATGTCTTTGCTGTCAATCTCTAGTGGACAAATTTTTTTTTTCAGCAATCTCTTGGGTTTCTTTAAGATATATTACCTAAGCAGTGGAGAAACCATATTGTTTTTGTCTATAAGACTGCTTCTAGGGCAGCCCGGATGGCTTGGCGGTTTAGCGCCACTTTCGGCCCAGGGCATGATCCTGGAGACCTGGGATCTAGTCCCACGTCGGGCTCCCCGCAGTGAGCCTGCTTCTCCCTCTGCCTGTGTCTCTGCCTCTCTCTCTCTGAGTGTGTCTCTCATGAATAAAAAAAATAATAATAAAATAAAATAAATAAAAAATAAAAATCTTAAAAAAAAGACTGCTTCTACCTATCAGGGTTTATCTTGTACATGATACTCTGAGAAGTAGGAATGTATGGTCCTATTTTGTATACTTTTAAATTATTAATATGACATACATAATATGCATAGTATCGATGTTTACCATCTCCCAAAAGTAAAAATATGTTACAAAACGTTCTTTGATCATTTGGACTAAGTAGTGGCACTTGGGTTAGGATTACTTTTTCAATTCCATTTAACAGACAGCCTATCTTTAATCAGTACAACTTGCAAAATTTCCAAGTCTATTTGTGTATGCAACAGAATACTCTATAATTGTCACACTCTGAATTTATGGTTCTTGCTCCCTATGTG
The DNA here is from genome assembly GCF_048418805.1 of Vulpes vulpes. Taxonomy (NCBI): domain Eukaryota; kingdom Metazoa; phylum Chordata; class Mammalia; order Carnivora; family Canidae; genus Vulpes; species Vulpes vulpes. The sequence continues at coordinate 357,547 of NW_027325813.1, forward strand.
TCTGAGAAGAAAGACCCAAAAGGGATTTATTTTTCTTAGGAGAATGAGTCAGAAATTTTGGGCTAAAAGAGTTGAAACTACTGTTAGATAACAGTGCCTACTATCCTATTCTTCCAAAATTTGTGATAGTGGGACTGACTTTTGTGTATTTTGCATGGTGGCTGAATAAAATTGGGTAGCTAATTCTACAATCCTACATGCCTTCTAAATATATTTTAAAAAAATAGAATGGAATTCATTATTGTAAATTTAGACTTGCAGACACGAAGTAGAAACTGTCCTGCAGGTTTCCTTAACAGGTGACATTTTGCTAGGGGCTGAGGAGAGGAAGAAGGGAGAGTCAGTTTGTAATGGGCCAGAGTTTCCGTTTGGGATGATGAAAAGGGTCTGGAGACGGTGGTGATGGTTGCACAGCCAACCATGGAATATGCTTAAAGCCATTGAATTGTCCCGTTCAGAATGAGATATTTTGTGTGTTTTTTTTAAAACCACACACACACAGACACAAAAGACCTTCTGTGTCCTGGCTTCCATGCCAGCACAGCCTCATCTCCACCCCTCTTGGCCCCAAGGTCACCTACCAGCAGCATCCGGGATTCCTGGCCACCGGCTCCCACACCCTGCTTCTGCCTGCTTCCCCATCTTTGCTCTACTCTGCTCCTGGTCTGCAAGGCCCTCCTCTTCCTTTTCATCTGGCTCGTCCCCCACATTTCTGAATTAGGAAGTGGACAGCTGGGAGTCACATGGCTTTTGAAAATCAGCTTTGGGAATCCATCTGGAATTGAGTCCTCCCCCTCTGCTCTTGTTATCTTCAGCTCAGTAGATACCTGGGTAGGTTCTGGGGACCCTGGAATTCTTGCTTGGGGGTGGGGGGCAGACACTGGGATGCCAGCTTCCCCCTTGTTCAGAAGCCCCTCCGGGGTGCCTCACCATCCCCCACTTTCAGTGGAGAGAGAACAAGGCTCAAATCTGTCCGGGTGTTAGGGTCCTGGGAAGTCTCAGTGATCATGGGGGAAAACTACCAACTGAATCTTTGTGTCCCCCTAAAATTCATATGTTGAAATCCTATACCTGCCCCCATGTGATGGTACCAGGAAGGTGAGGCTCTGGGAGGCTTTAAGATTAGATGAGGTCATGAGCGTAGGGTCCTCATCATCGATAGAATCAGTGTCCTCATAAGAATCACAGAGAGCTTACTTCCTCTTTCTGCTGTCTGCCAGGTGAGGGCATGGAAGAGGGTCCCCACTAGAACCCAACTATGCTGGCATCCTGATCTCAAACTTCCAGCCTCCAGAACCATGAGAAATAAATTTCTGTTGTTTATAAGCCACTCAGTCTGTGGTGCTTTCTTACAGCAGCCCAAACTGATGAAGACAAGAGGGGAAAATAATGCAATCTTAGCATAATGGAATTTAAAGAATTTGCAATCATGAGCATGGACTCAGTGCTAAGCTGGGCCCATCTTTCTCCTGGATTCTTCAAAACTGAGGTCTGGATGACACCTGGCTTTGAAGGGATCAGTACCAGCAAGGCTGGCCTGGCATCAACCTGTGGTCACTGTAGCCCGAAGCATATGTGGGTAATGCTCTCTCTGTTCATGGACCTGGAAGCATTTAAAGTAGAAGCAAAACTATTTTTGATCCAAAAGATCCAAGGAGACAGAAAAATGGTAGCACATTCTGTCTAGGTGAACATGGCTTCTGTTCATCAATTTCTGGCTCCCATGGCTGGGGCTACCAGGCTCTGTCTAAGGAGGAGCCCCAGAACCCCCATCTTCTGGGGTGCTGACTGGAGTGCAGAATCTTTGACCTCTTGCTTCTGTGGGAGGTGTCACCTGGAGCTGGGGCAGCACTTGCCAGAGGGTTGCTCCCCACATTTGCAGCAGCTCTTGTAGACTGAAGGGTGGCTCACAGTGGTTGGGGGGGCCTATTTTTAAGATTGTACTTGTAACGGGTTCTATCACCGGTGAGATCCTGCGAGGAAATGGGGGCTTCAGGAGATTTTTCTTTTTTTTTTTTTTTAAAGATTTAAAAATTTATTTGTTCATAAGAGACACAGAGAGAGAGAGAGAGAGACAGAGACAGAGACAGAGACACAGGCAGAGGGAGAAGCAGGCTCCATGCAGGGAGCCTGATGTGGGACTCCATCACGGGACTCCAGGATCACACCTGGGCTGAAGGCAGGCGCTAAACTGCTGAGCCACCCGGGCTGCCTGAGATTTTTCTTTCTTCCTGACTTCCATGACTGTGAGAACAACAGTCACTCGTTGTGGGCAATTTGAAGAGCAGACATAAGTTGTAACAGAAAAGGCTCCATATTACCTCCTACAGAGAGCGAACATTTTAATTTAATTTTTTTATTTGTTTAAACGTTTTATTTTATGCCGAACTTACAGAAAGTTGTATATAAAGAGTATCCATATGCTCCTCATGCAAATTTGCATATTGTGAACATGTTCCCCATTGGCTTTAGCCTTGATGTACTCTTTCCTTATCTGTTTCCTACCGTCTATGTATCTCCTTATCTATCCAACTATCTACTTCTCTGTCATTTACTCCTCATTTAGATGAAAGATTTGTATGTTGCGGTATTCAGGTGGACCCCCATCCCTTGCCACCATACTCCTTACCAGAATATCTCTGTGAGAGAAGGGGCATGGCCACTGCTGTAGCTGGGGCGCCAGAATGCTACAGACATGATCCCATTCATAATAGGACAAGTGATGATCATGTGCTGAGGACCACCCCACAGCCAAGTTAAGCTTGGGCGGCCAGCTGGCTCAGGTGAGTCTGTGTGGGGGCTACAGCAGGTTGCCCAGAAATGCCTAGAAAGGCCATGCTGTCTCTGCAGAGGAGCAGGCACCATTACGTCACTATCTCTGGCTTTTCTCTATAATTTTATAAAATAATTCATTATCTGCTATGAAATTGCAGATAGCAGTGATAGGGAACATAAGGGACATGAAGGAAACGTGGTTTAAATAGACCTGGGGATCATGTGGCAAGGTACAAAGGCCAACTCTGGTCTCCCAGAGGCTCCTCCTCACTCCCTATTCCCCACTCTACCTCCAGCCTGGCCTGAGAAAGGCACACAAGGGAGGGAGGGAGACAAGGGAGGGACAAGGGACTGGGAACAGCAAAACTAAGCCAAAGGAAGAACAGGGGCCAGAAAGAGGCAGGAAAGGCCTGGGGAGAGGGAAAATATACACAAGGGAGGGTCGGCCCCAAAGGGAGGTAGACCCAGTAACAGGTAGGATGGGAAAGAGAGGAGCAGAGGGGCCAAGGGCATCCTCACCCCCGGGCTCTCCCAGAACCTGTGCACACGTGGCACCAGGGCTCCCGGCCTCCCTGGGGTGCCTGCGTCCTCCCACATCCTGGGAGCTCTGTGGTGGGAGAGGAGACAGTCAGCTTCCCTGTAGGACAGAGAAGCCGCCCCACCACACATGCCCCTGTCTGCCTCCTCGCCCTCCAGGGACTCTGAAGTTGTCCCCAGGGTCACCTAACCAGGATCCTGATCCTCACGCTCAGCACAGGCTGGAATCCTCCCTCTGGGAGCTAGCTGGACACCCCCGCCGCCCCTATAGGACCACTGACCCCTGGCAACCTCCGCCTGTGCCCGGTCCCAGCTCCTGCCCATCTGCTGGGAGGACTGGAGGGGGTCTTGGCTACAAAGGGCTCAGGCAGGGAGCTCTGTGCTCAAGTCACCTTCAGAGCCAGGGCTCTGGGAACCTGCCAGGGCCCCGGCAGTGCCTGTGTGCTTCTGGCTTTGCCAGAATGTTCTCCAAGAAGGTATGCCACATTTCCACATGGTGATACTCCCACCCACAGGGAAGGCAAGGCTGGTTCAGTCCTTCCCTGTGTCCCTCGGCCATCCAGCAGCACCCAGGAGCACCTACTCGGGGTCCCACCCCGGCAGGAACCTGGCATGCAAGGATGTGCTAGGTACTGTCTTGCCCTCGAGGAGATGGCAGCCTAGAGGAGACAGGGGAGGACCCAGGTGACCCCATATCTTCGTCCCACGGACCCACCCCCTGCTCTGCCTGTGGACCCCAGCTGAAGGGATGCCTCAGGACCCGGCTTCGACCTTTGGTGTCCCCAGCCACCTGCTTGCTGCCAGGACCTTCACAGTCCACGCGCTGGGAGGACAGGTGTATGATTGAGAAAGGCCCACCGACGGCTTCACTCTTGTCCCTGCATGTCGGGCTGTCTGGGCCTGTCCCCGCCTGGGGCCTGGCTGTGCGGGAGGTCATCGTGAAACACGGAGGCATCACCGGCCTGTCGCACCACATGGTAACATAGGGAAGGCTTGTTGCCACCCGTCACCTATCCCTGGAAGATAAAGTCTTCTGGGGGCATCCAGGAACCTTCCTGGAGGCCGGGGGGATGGTGGTGGGTGAAAAAAAGGAAGGTCCAGAGGGCTTTTCGGGGTCCAGGCAGGGGCTTTTTCATCTCTGTGTCTCCAGCCACGTGGGACCAGCCCGGGAAGCTTTTGTTGCCTTCGCCGGTGGCCTCTGGGCAGCCCTGCCCCGAATTCGGCTGGTCCATGTGGTCACATCTCATGCTTTTCTCTGTTGCAGTTGGGAACACGGTCACCCCTTGAGACCCAGGGGCTGCCCCTTCCATCCCTCAGGCCCTCTACGTGATGACTGTCCCCAGGCCCCCTTCCCAGGACACTGATCCTCTGTCCCCACGCCCTCTGGGCTTCTCCTCAGCCCAGGACATCAACCCCATGGGTCCAACCTGAACCCCTTCTCCTTGAGCGAGCAGCTCTAGGTGGCCAACAAGGGAGCCTCAACCTGGGTGACTCCCCTGAGCCCAGCTGTGGAAGGAGGGGCCTTCATCCAGAGTGACGTGAGCTCAGTAACTCAGGGATTGTGTTCCAGAATAGTGGCCGGGATATGGCTTGGGGCTGACCTTCTCCCAAGCCGCTGGGTGGTCCTGTTCTTCCCCTGCCAGGACGCCCCAAATGCAGGAGAGCCGGGGCGGGGGTGTCACCAGGCGCCTCTCACGGCCTCAGTGGGAGAGGGCTCCAAGCAGGGTGTCACAGGGAAATCTGTCGAGGCGAACCAGAGCCTCAGCTTGCAATGCTTTGGGGATTTCCAACGACCATCTGTCCAGAATGCCAGAGCATTTGTAAAACTCAGCGCCAGGGCTTTCTTGAGAATAGCAAACATTTGGAAAGACCCGAAGTGTGCTCCGTTAGGGGACTGGCTGGATCAAGTGGGTCAGGGCTCGTGCACACGCAGAATCTCACGGGCCCTTGTGAATATTGATGGCGTCTCTCGGGATTTGAGGAGCTCGCCTTCCTCCTCTGACATATTGAGACCTGGGGGGCTGTGTAGGCCCGGCCGCCAGGTGGGGGGGGGGGGGCAGGCCTCCAGGTGTGGGTCCCGCCTGGATTCCAGGGCAGGACGGCCACCACCTGCAGACCAGAGGCCGGCCCCCTCCCAGGTCCTGCCCCGACCCTCCCTTAATCCCTCGCCCCTCCTGAACCCCGAGCTGGAGGTCAGGGGACACCCATTTTACCGAACCTCCCAGCGGGCAGGAAACGGGGGCCCGGGGCCCAGTCGGCCAGTCCTGTGTCTATTTCTTAAGTCGGGGCGCAGGCACTGGGGGCTCACTTGGCGTCACGTCAATCCTTATGTAAGGAAACTTCTAAGAAAGCATGTGAAGGGTGGGCTGATCATTTGACACGGGAGTGACTGAGAGTGTGTGGTGAGTTGTCTGAAAACACAGGACAAGTGGGCTTCCTCTCTGAAAGGTAGTTGTTTCCTTAGGAGCCTGTATGACTTCCTCTTCCCCTGAAGGGAGCTCCCTCCTATTTTCTTCTCATCATTGTGTCTGAGATTCGGCTATTGCTCGTGGGATCGCGTAAACCTCCACGCTTACAAAGACATCTTGGTGCCCCATTTCGGACGTTCCTCAGCTTGCCAGGCTCTGAGTTGGGGCGCACGGGCCGAGCATGGAGAGCACGACGGTCACCTCCCGGCTCTGGCTGTGACTTCTCCCCCAGAGGCTGTGTCCTCCCCTGTGGGGGGACCTGAGAGGACCCGTCCTCACTGCTGGGTGGGGTGGGAGGGTTCAAAGAGCCACTCCCAGTCCTATGAGGCACGAGGAACAGACCCTGGTGGCCAGTCAGGCTCGCTCCTGCCTGCCTCAGATCCAGTCCTTAAAGTCTACCACGCTGGGGATGGGAGAGACCTGCTGCCAGCTCCCAGGTCACACGGTGGGCCACACTCCACGACCCAGAGCACCGGAGGCAGAAACAGCAAGAACGTGGAGGAGAGGCCCAGAGAGTCAAGGTGACTATGGGCATCCAGCTCCGGGGAGGCCAGGGGTCCAGCTGGCTGCGGTCCTCCGACAGGAAGAGGGTACGAAGCCCAGGGTCTATGTAGGCAGGTCGGACACCTTTCTCTCTTTTTTCCCTCTTTCTCTCTTTTGATCCTTTTTTTTAAAAAAAGATTTTATATATTTGTTCATAAGAGACACACAGAGAGAAACAGAGACACAGGCAGAGGGAGAAGAGGCTCCCTGCGGGGAGCCCGAGGTGGGACTCGCTCCCAGGACCCCGGGATTACGACCCGTGCCAGTGGCAGATGCTCACCCACCGAGGCCCCCAGGCATCCCTCTTTTGATCCATTTTAAAATGTAATTTCCAAATTTTATTTTAATTATATAGATGAAATTCAACTCAATTATGTTGATAAAAAGGGTCACTAAAAATCCCACCCCTGGGGCGCCAGGGTGCCTAGTGGGTTAGGGCTCCCCCTTTGGCTCAGGGCATGGTCGCAGAGTTGGGATCGAGCCCCAGGGCGGGCTCCCTGCTCGGTGTGGAGTCTGCTTCTCCCTCTCCCTCTGCCTCTCACGCCTGCTCCTGCTCTCTCTCTATCAGATAACTTAAAAAAAAAAATCTTAAAAAAAATGCCAACCCAGCCCAGAGGGCCAGTGACTTCAGAATACAGGTGGGGGCCGCGCTGGTTCCCGCCCGCCAACCCCGCTGGATGAAGAGGGCACAGCCGAGGGCCCGGGACCCCACCTGGAGTCCGGACTCATGACCACTGAGACCAGGAGAGGCGTCAACCGTCAGCTTAGCCCAGAGAGGAGAGCTGTCAGAACGGGATAATGGAGACGGTGGAGGGGCATCGCCCAGAGGCGCACGAGGAGAGCGGGTCCCGGAGCAGACGTACGTCCAGCCAGCGCCCGGCGGGTCACCCGGCCCGGGCTCGGGGCACACGAGGGGCCTGCCGGGCCGCCCACCTGATGACAGGAGAACCTGGGGCCGCAGGGGCTGGGAGCTGCCGGGCCTGCAGGAGCTGCGGGTGCCCGACCCCCCGAGCGGCAGTGCTTGTCTCCCAGCCTGTCCAGTAGGAGGCTACGCTCCCCGAGGGCCCGGCGTGGCCTCACATCCCACTGGTCCCTCGAGTCCTTGCCACCTGCAGCCCAGGGCGAGTCCCACAGACACGCTTCCCGGTGGCCCCGACCGCCTGCCGCCTAGAGTCGGCCCTGCTGGATCCGGTGCTGGATCCGGGGGGCCAGGGCTCCATGGGGACCATGGGGAGGAGTGGGCTTCCGTCTCAGCCCCGGCCTGGCTCCCGTCCCTTCCCTCCCGGTCCCCCCGGTGGCCCTGCGCTGCTCCAGCCCCTCCAGTCCGGGACACGTCGGCCTTGTCACCGGCCACCACGTGCTACCCGGGTCCCCCCTCTTACCCTGGAACCCCACTAGCATTCCTGCAGGTGCGACACACGGGACCTGCGAGGTCGCCTGTTACATTTATATATCGCCTGAGTTCGGTTCGTTTCCTGTCACACTGGCTACAAAGCATCACCCAGAGCCTGCGTCCCTGTGGGGAAGGAAACGGAAGGGTACCGGTGTGACGACAGACGCCTGACAAATCACAAGCCCAAACAACAAACGACAGACAAACCCAAGCCCAAACCCAACGTTGTGTCTGTGTCCTTGCCGACCCCGGAGCTGGACACACCAGCCCTGAGCCCGTCCCTCTGCACTCCTGTGGTCTGTGCCCAGGTCACCCCCTGGCTTGGACTGCCCGGCCGTCACCCAGCACCTTTGCCACCGCCCACGATGCTGAGAGTCCACCCCTGGGCCCCCCTCCCGTCCTCCCAGACTTCGAAGGGACATCGCTGGTCCCAGCCTCAGCTCGTCCCCTCTCCGGCTGAAGGTGCACCTCCCCTCCAGTCAACCGCCCACGGCCTCCCCAGCCTGCCCTCTGACAGAGGAGGACCCCGGCTCCCTGCTGTCTCCCAGCTCCCCACCCCCAGGCCTCCCCTCGGAGCCTCAGCTTTGCCTTCGACATTCCATACCACAAGCTGAACCCCCAGCACCTTCTGCAGTTGCAATGACCAGCGATGCAGATAGTCTGTCCCAAGGAGCAAGCAGAGATCACCCTCCTTGGGGGCTGTTGCCGAGTCATGTGTGTGTTTCCAAGATGCCCCCGAGAGTTCAAGGTCAGTGCCACCCGCTCCTGATACTCCCTGATACTCGGCAGCAGGCTTGCCCTGTGAGCCTGTCTCCTCTTTGGAGCATTCCAGAAACCATCCAGGGAGCACAACAGGGTGCTGGGGAAGGGGCTCAGGTTGGGGTCAGGCCAAGGACCCTGAGGCCTGCTCATCTTGTCACTCTGGGACCTGAATGGAGCCTCCTGGGAGTGTGTCCTACACAAAGTCAGACAGACTGAGCAAATGACAGTATAGGACAGCAGTTCCTGGGAGTACGGGGCTCTCCAGTAGGTTCCAAATCACTTGTTCTTCTGCGGAAACTCAAAGTTCACAGGCTGCTGGCCTGCAGCCTTCTCTGGCTCACTGTGCTCCCCTAGGTCCTCTCCTTTGGGGTGCTGCCCCTGCCTGAGCCCCTCCCTCCCGCTCCACCGTGGTCATTTAGGCCTGACTCTCTGTCCCTCCGGATCTCAACCTACAGGGTGTCTCTCCCAGCCCCTTACATTCTCCGTGTGCGGCTGGTGCTCCCTTGAGGCCCTGACAGGGGAGGAATCTGGGAGGGGGGCCCCCCCGGGACTGTCCTGTGATCTAGGAGGGACTTGTGCAGGCTCACCAGCTGCCAGGGCTCCACTTGGGGGGGCGGGTGGAGTCCACAGAGGCCAACGGGAGGGTGATGGCCGGCCTGTGGGGGGTCCTGCCCGGGTACCTGTCCCTTGGACTCTGTCTGGGTGCCCTGTGTCAGGAGGGGTAGAGCTCAGCTTCTGTGCAGGGAAGTCCTTCCCTCTGGCTCCCTCCAGGGTAGGGCACTACGGTGGGGGGGGGGGGGCTGGACTCCCCCCGCCCCTCTGCCCTGCCTCCACCCAATATGGAGACTCATTTTGCTTTAAGATTTCATTTATTAATTCATCAGAGAGAGAGGCAGAGACACAGGCTCCATGCAGGGAGCCCGATGGGAGACTCGATCCCGCGTCTCCAGGATCAGGCCTGGACTGAAGGTGGCGCTAAACCGCTGAGCCACCTGGGCTGCCCAGACGCCTTTCTATTCTCTTACAAGGTGCCTGCATTCCCACCATTGCTGCTGACAATAGGATAGGCTGGCAGTGGGGAGGTTTCTATTTCAAATCCCCCCACCCCCCACCCCCTACCGCTAGGCTTAGTGATTGTGACTTGCAATAGAGGGAATTCGTGTGACACTTCCCTCCTTGAGGGCCCACTACACACTGAGAGGCATTTGCAGGTTTGCAAGGGGTTGCAAGCCTTTATTTAGCTCTCTGGACATCGTGACACATTTACAGAGAAACAGTTGGTAGAAGATCCTTAATATTTCCCTGCATGGCTCTGCATCGAAAATCAATTAAAGTAATTACTTCTCTAAAAATTGAAAACTCCTCCGCGGCGTTGACTATAATCTTAATGATGTATGTTTGGAACCTAGGACAGATTTTTCAATGAAAGGAAATCTACTCAGATTTTTTTTTTTTTAAAGACACTTTCTTCTGGGCTCATTGCCTTAAGCTGGTTTCCTCGGGTCAAGCTGAAGATGTTGGTGGAGGGCAAGTGGGCATTTCCTGGGAGGAAGTGTTTCCTTCTGCTGTTCACAGACGCCTCCTGAGGTCTATAGGCAGACTGAGGTCCATCCTTCAGGCTCCTTCTGCAGGTGGAGACAGGGGGGCAGAGGGGAGGTGCGACAGCCACAGGGATGGGGAAGGGAGGGGGCACCTGGAGGTGAGGGTCAGAGGAGTGTGGCCAGGGCGGGCAGGAGTGGAGCTGGCGCCCGGGAGGGAGCAGGTGACCCCGGGGAGGCTGTGAGAGGGGCCGGGAAAGACCAGGGAGACGAGAGGAGGGAGAAGGGCAGCGGAGGCAGCAGGAGGGAGGGAGGACCTCACCTGGAGAATGGCCCGAAGTTGCTGAGACAATTGCTGACTCCTCCTGTCCAGATCAGCCCAGGGCTGGAAGGGTGTCTCCTGGTGGTCCACGAAGGTCTGCCAGCAGTACTCAAAGTCTGCATGGAGGCGGGGGACGGAGGTGAGCTGGGCTCTGGGGAGGGCCAGGGGCCTCAGGGTGTCTGATCTCCGGGACAGGCTGAGCCCCTCGCCACTGCACATCTGCTGTGTCCCCTCCCCGGGGCTCCCCTCACCCCGCGGGACTCTTTCTTCAGCCTGGAACCTCAGCCACCTGACTTGTCTCCTTTCTAGAGTCTCCGTGGCACGGCCACCCACGATTCTCCCTCCCCTTCTGGACACCGGTCGCCCCTGACCTGCAGGCCCATGGCCCTCCTGTCCTGTGCCCTGCGGGCTCTGCCCCCCACCCCCGCAGGCAGCCAGCAGGGGCCACCGCCAAGGATACTACTCCTGCCCACCCCTCTGTAGCCTCCCCAGGCCTCTCCCTGCCCACCGTCCCCCCAGGAGGCCCACGCTGACCTCTGAAGGTCATGATGGAGATGTGGACCCCAGCGTCGTACAGTCTGCGCAGCCCCTTCACATAGGGTCCCATGGTGTAGATGCGGGAGGCCAAGATGCTCAGGCTCACGTGTCTGTTCTTGGCCAGAAACCGAATAATCTCCTCGGCACATTTTTCGCAGGGGGTCCAGGAGAGAAAGCACGTGACCTTGTAGCTGAGCTTCTGGTCCAGGTTCCTGGAGTGGATGTGCTCCAGGAGGAACAACTCGGCATGTTGTCCCCTGCCACCCTGACACAGAAGAGGCATGGAAGGGTTCCTGCATTGGCAGTCAATATGGGGGGCGGGTGGGGGCGGGAGGTCCTGGCCTCAGGGAGGCCCCGCTCAGGTCCTGACCCTGGGATGTCAACGCACTATTCCCAGGATCCAGGGTCACCAGGACGGGTGGACAAGCACAGGAGGGCAATTTCCCAGGGGCCTGGTGGGCGGTGCTCAGGACCCCCATTCTGCCTCTGCTCACTATGGCTCCGCACCTGCCTGTACCTGACGGGTGTCCCTTCAGGTGCTTGCGGTCCCACTGATCAGGGGTTTGCAGGATTTCTGGCTTTTACACCACCGCATTCAAATATGATCCAACTTGACTACTGAGTTCCAGGAGCCCCGCTAAGTTTGTGCCCAAGGGAAGGGCCTTCGGGACCCTCACGACTGGGGCCCTGCAGGCAGAGGCAGCAGAGCCACAGACAAGGGAGAGAGGAGGCCAGGTGAGCACCCAGGTCAGTGGCCTGATGCCGTGGGAGTGGGTGCTTCCTCCAGGGAGGGGTCCAGCCCTGTCTGCATCCACCCACTCACCCACTCCACGCGGGTGTCGCTACCTCCACGAGCCCCAGCGCCCAGCCCACGGCAGATGCACAAGGGCTCGCTGGGGGGGGGGGGGGGGGCAGGGCTGGGCAGGGGCGCCCGGGGGGAGGTGCCTGGCTCATGGGATGAATGTCACTGTCGGGGTCATAGGACTGGGACATGAGTCCAACCAGTCCAGGGGAGGGATTGTCTAGCAAGGACCCGGCGCAAGTCAGGTGAGCGGTAGCAGTGCAGAGATCTGGGTGGAGTGTGATGGGGACACGGGGACCGAATGGACATTCGGGGGGATGCTGGTGTGGGCAGCAGTGCCTTGGCAGGATCCCCAAGAGTGGGCGAGGGTCCCTCCAGTTCCTCTCGCTTGTGGCCAGGGGGAGCGTCGAGAGCCCACACAACTCGGGCTCTCTGGCCAGGGGCTGCCCCGGGGAAGGGGCCAGGGAAAGCTGACCCCTGGCCTGGAAGCCTTCTCCTCTGTCCTAACCCTTCCTCGGAGGCACAGCAGAAGGGGAGAGGCTGAGCCCGGGGCGTCGGGTGACAGGGATTGACGGTGCCAGGCCTTGGGACACTGGGACTGCTTCCCGATGTGTGGCCCCAAGCCAGTGACCACCACAGAAACGGTCCCCACCTGACTCCAGGCCGCGGTGTGGCTGCTGGGCCGGGACCAAGCCTGAGAGGTGCGTGGATCCAACCCCACACCTCATGTCCACCCAGAACCTTCTACCCCCTGATGGTCCCAGTATTGGGAGGCCCTGCACACTGCAGTCAGCCTGGGCCAGTCACCTCATTTTGAACGATGTCCTTATCCTGGTCCAGAGGGACCCCGGAGCTGCCATCGCTGAGCTCCACTTGGTAGCAGAGGTAGGTCTTGGATGGGTTATGATCATTCCGGAAGTTCTGGGTGAAGGTGTTCTCATCCAGTAGGTGTCTGTGGACACAGGAGTGGGGGAGAAGCTCAAAGACTCGGGGCTCCCTTTAGGGTATTGAGCATCATCTTGCTGATGTATGTTTGGAGTAGAAGAGAGATTTTACATAAAACGTACAGATACTTTGGGGTGCCTGGGTGGCTCAAGGTTGAGCGTCTGCCTTCAGCTCTGGGCGTGATCCCAGGGTCCTGGGATCGAGTCCTGCTTTGGGCTCCCCCCAGAAAGCCTGCCTCTCTCTCTCTCTCTGCCTGTGTGTCTGCCCCCCACCCCCGTGTCCCTCATGAAGAAATAAATAACATCTTAAGAAAAAACCCAAAGAACAGCTAGTTTGATCTTTAGAACGCTAAAGTATTACTTATGAGCTCATTGCGTTTTGCCGGATTCTTTGGATCCTCAGCGCACGCCCTTTACCCCGGCGTCCCACATGCTGGCCAGACCCACAGAGGACAGGCTTCCACTCGCTTGCTGGTGCCACCCCGTCTCCCTCTGCGACCCCTTCCGAGGGCCCCCGGGGAGGCCAGGCCAGTCCTCTGCCCGCTGCCCCGCAGGAGGCACAGCAGAAGGGGAGAGGCTGAGCCCGGGGCGTCGGGTGACAGGGATTGACGGTGCCTGGGCAATGGTCCCGAGTGGGCATGTGTCGGGCCCCGAAACAGCGTGTGGCTCGGGCTGGCCTTGATGTCAAGGGGGGAATCCCCAGGGTGTCCCTCCACCACAGGGAGACCTCAGGCGCTCAGACCTCGCCTGGGCCTCTCCCTCTCCCCGGGCAGGCTGGCATCCCATGTCCTCGTCTCACCAGCCCATCCCCGTCCTGCCGACCCTCTCCCTGCAGGAGGGAGGCAAAGACGTGGAGGAGCCCTGGGGTCCAGGAGGAGCCCCTGGGGGTGGCGGTGCCCCATCAGGCCGCCCTGGGCAGGGGCTCAGCAGCAGGTGATGCAGGAGGCGGGGTACCTGTCCCAGTCCTCTGGGCCAGCCTCCATGTCCGCGGCCCTTCACCGCCTCTGGCTCTGTGTCGGCTGCTCCTCCAGCTGGTCGCACCTGTGCTCTCCCGTCGGGGTGCTCCCCGCGGACCCAGGAGCCTTATATACCATCAGCGCTCCTGGAAGCTGCTGAGCTGGCATTACCGCGCCACACCCCTTCTCGACTCGGGCTACTCATGCCACCCTCATGGGTGTCGACATAGGAGGAAGTTGTCTGGGAAGTGTCCTACCCGAAGTCCCCAGGGTCAGGTTTTGGTTTCTCTGCTCTGACGGAGGCCCTACCTGGAAGCCTCAAGGAGTGACCAAGGGCAGATGAGGTCCGAGGAGGGTGCGGTCCCTCTCAGATTGAGGGACCAGCAAGGCGGGAGGCCTTGGGACCTGGACAGGCGTCGGGACCCTGGAGGGCGGCCCGGGCACAGACACAGCCCCAGAGGGCAGGCTCCTGGGCTCCTGGGTGGTGTCCCCACCCCGCTCCCCAGGAGTCTCCCTTAGCAGCCAGCAGGGCCTTGGCCTGACCTGGGCTCCCCGGGGCCCTCAGGGTGAGACACCTGTGCACCTGCACACAACCTTGTCCCGGGATGGCCGGAGCGTCTGGTCTGAGAAACGGCAGCCGGACCTTCCTCCCGGGTCCTCTCCAGGCGGGAGGACAAACTGCTGCTGAGCTCTCCTTCGGAGCCCACTCCCTAGGCACCCACCACCCACTGGATGATTGAGACATTCAGCCCCATTACCACCGTAGCAGAAATGAAAGGCTCCAGAGGGACTGGGACTTGGCCAGGACCCCACAGGGGTCAGAAGGATGGGTGCAGGGATGCAGGGATGCGGGGACGCAGCCCTCCTCCTGGGTGGCCACCTGTGCTCTTCTGTCCACCTCCAGGCCTGGAGCGATGAAGGGGAATTTGTGTTCCGGTCCCGAAGGGACCTGGGGCCCTACCCTCGTCCCCGTGGGGCTGCCCCTCTGGCCCACTGACTCCCCCATCCTGGCTTCCCTGCCCACTCCACCCCTCATCCTGGCCCAGCCTCCCTCCCTCCCTCCCTGGGGCTGTGTCTGTCCCAGGGGCCAGCTGGGCCAACCCGGGCCTGAGTCACACCTGGCTGCCTCCACCGAGAGCCGTGAGGCTGATTCTCCTCCCCGCTGTCTAGTCACATCTGAGAGTGGAAACCTTAGCACAGTGTCCCTTCCTCCTGGGGGGGACAGACAGAACAGTGACCTCCCGGGGCCTGTGTTGAGGCCCCTCGCTCGTCCCTCAGCCTCTAGACCCGGTCCTCTCTAGCCCTGACCCCAGCCCCTGGGGGCCCAGGTGGTCTCTGCGGTGTCCTCCTGCCTTGTGCCCACACTTTCCACTCACAGCCTCTGCACCCAACGGACCGCACACACCCACAGTCTCTAGCCCTCCTGAGCTGGAGCCCCCATCCCTCCCTGGACGGGGGCTGCGGAGGCCAGGCCTGGGCCCCTGAGGATTTCCCCCACCCAGTCCCCAGCTCTTGCCTTCCAGGGGGGAGGATGCGGCCCTCATGCAGGCCAAGCTCTCTTCCAGGACCCCCGGAGTTTCCTGGTCACTCACCCCCTCGAGGCAGCGCTGCTGGTCCCCCCACACCCATTGTTTCCGAGGGAGGGACCCCTATGTGTGCACGCAGCCCTGTGCTGGGGCAAGCAGTGGCTCCAGGAGCGAGAGGTCCTGCTGCATAAGCCCTGGCCCTGGAGGCCCACTGAGGGCAGCAGCCCCCCCCCCCCCCCCACACACACACACATCTGTCCCCTGCCTTCCAGGTGGCTCCTGCAGCCAGGACACCCACATCTCAATGGGCTCAGCCTGCGGCACTGGCTCTCTTGAGCAGAGGTGCCCCTTCAACTGTCCTGGAGCGTCTGTGGGGAGGCCAGCGGGGCCTCCTTTGCAGGAGGGTGCCTTGCTCCCACTTTCCCGGGACAGTCTCCCTAGCACTCCAGCTCCTCTGCCAGCAGCTCTGAGGTCTCAGGTTCTGGAATGTTCATCAGCACCCCGTCCTTCCCGGCTCCCCTACCCCTGCACTGTCTGCTCCGTGCCTCCGCCTGCCTGCCCCCTCTACTGCAGACAAGACTGGCTCTGCGTGTCTCCACGTCTGGAAGACCGATTTGCAGTGAGTGACCAGAGTACAGGCGGTGAGAGCATCCTCGTCCCGGGAAGACCAGAGGGCACATCCCGGCCAACAAGGTCTTGCCCTTCTCCCCAAGGTTACCTCTTGACTCACCTGTGTGAGTCTCAGATGAGGGGCAGGAGCATGAGGCCCCGCCAGCTGGGACCTGGGTGGGGGGGCCTCACCTCAATGTTCTTGTCCCCCTGGTCCTTCCCGAAGGACCCCAGCCCCGCATCCTCACCCACGGCCCCCGCCCCATGTCCTCTGAAGTCTGACTTCACACAGACTTCACAGCACAGGCCCAGGGGCTAGCACGCTCCCTGTCCCTGTCTCCCTGAGACATGCTCCTGAAAAGGTGGCTATAGAGCCTGCGTGGTGACCTCTGGGTCCAGGGGAAGCGCTCGACACGACCCGTGTGGCCATGACCTAGAAGCACACAGGCAGCCAGCTGGAGGAGGGAGATCCTGTCCTCTCTGGGGAAGGACAGCCCCTCCTCCCCGAGTCAGCTCTGGAACAGAGTGAAGATGTGAAAAGATCCTTACTGGGGTTCCGCCAGAGTTCCTAGCAAAGCGTGCCAGGGTCCGAGGAGGGAAGGGAAGGGAGGGCCTGGGTCCCCGTGAGAGCTCATGTCTGCACCCCTACCTCGGGAGCAGGTGCAGGCCAGGCCAGGACTGGTCTCTGTTCTCCTGTCAGGAAAACTGGGAACAGGCTGGGCTGCCCAGGGGGGGGGGGACGGGGGGCAGACTGGTGGTGCCAGAGAGACAGACTGGAGCCAAAGTAGCCCAGGAGGGTGCACACACGGCCCCTCGGCCTGAGTCTCTCCACCTTCATGAAGCAGATGGTCCCATTAGCGTGGCTCAGCAGTTTAGCGCCGCCTTCGGCCCACGGCCTAATCCTGGACACCCAGGATCGAGTCCCATGTCGGGCTCCCTGCATGGCGCCTGCTTCTCCCTCTGCCTGTCTCTGCCTCTCTCTCTCTCTCTCTCTCTGTCTCTCTGTGTCATGAATAAAGAAATAAAATCTTAAAAAAAAAAAAAAATAGAAAGTCCCGTTAGCATCCTGACTCCAGGCCAGGTGGCTCTGGATGAGCTCCCAGCCCTGCCCCCTGCGGGTGGCCTCCCCTCCCTGGAGCCAGGGACCAGGACAGGCTGCCTGTGCCCAGCCCTGGGGCGAGTAGTGCTCCCTGGCTGTGTCGTGTCCCCTGTCCAGCACCTCATGGTGGTCTCTGGCTCATGGGCAGAGCTCCAACACTGGGCTCCTGGAGAGACAGGGCCCTGGGAGATAGGGGGCAGGTCTTCCTGGATCCCACCCTCTGGAAACTGTAACTGTGGGGACCCTACTCCTCCTGTGGGGACCACCAGTCCTCTTCCTGGGTTGCCCCCTATCCCCTGTGTCACTGTACCATGGATTTTTTTGGTGACTTGCTTCCTGGGACAGAGGTAGGGATGTTGTCAGAGTCCAGAATCAAAACCAAAGGTGTGATTTGATTATGCGTTTCTTCCAACAGTCACCATTTGGGGAGTTTCAACCGCTGGCCTTGGTCTGAGTTCAGATATTCACTTGGATGAGTCCTTTAACCCTGGGTGGTTCCTTTTTGTCATGTCCCTGTTTGTCGAGTAGCTGTGCGGGGTGTCTAGGTCATAAAGTGGCTGGGCTCGTTTGCTCAGGCACCAGCGTATAGGACGGCAGGTGCTTGTCTTTATGTGTGTCCTGAGGTCCCAGGGATATCCTGAGTAGGGAACCACCTCTTCTAATCCACCCCTAAGGCTCACAGTCCTGAGATAGACGCAAGATGTGCGGTCACCTCAGCCCTGGGGGACAAAGTAGGCTGGTCTGAGCCACAAGCTTGTGTCCCTCTCTCTTTTCCCCACAGCACATTCTCTCTGCTCAGAATCCTCCTGCTTCTGGCCCTGGCTACCAGGGTTTGCTCCAAGCCTCCTCCTGGGCTGGGCTCGGGTCCTGATTCTGCTCTGCCTGGCGATCCTCAGTACAGAAGAACAGGGCTCAATCGACTCCTGTTATTGCTCTCATTCACTTTACCAGTGGGTGCCTGCTTCAGAGAGATGCAGATATTCAAGCAGGTGAAGGCTCTGGGTGGGTCCAGTACACCCAGTTTCTTCTACTCCCAAGACAAACAACATTGTTGGGCACTCCCATACTGACCTCTGAGGAAAGTATCTGGGGGCCCAGCCCAAGAGGAGGCTTGGAGCAAACCCTGGTAGCCAGGGCCAGAAGCAGGAGGATTCTGAGCAGAGAGAATGTGCTGTGGGGAAAAGAGAGAGGGACACAAGCTTGTGGCTCAGACCAGCCTACTTTGTCCCCCAGGGCTGAGGTGACCGCACATCTTGCGTCTATCTCAGGACTGTGAGCCTTAGGGGTGGATTAGAAGAGGTGGTTCCCTACTCAGGATATCCCTGGGACCTCAGGACACACATAAAGACAAGCACCTGCCGTCCTATACGCTGGTGCCTGAGCAAACGAGCCCAGCCACTTTATGACCTAGACACCCCGCACAGCTACTCGACAAACAGGGACATGACAAAAAGGAACCACCCAGGGTTAAAGGACTCATCCAAGTGAATATCTGAACTCAGACCAAGGCCAGCGGTTGAAACTCCCCAAATGGTGACTGTTGGAAGAAACGCATAATCAAATCACACCTTTGGTTTTGATTCTGGACTCTGACAACATCCCTACCTCTGTCCCAGGAAGCAAGTCACCAAAAAAATCCATGGTACAGTGACACAGGGGATAGGGGGCAACCCAGGAAGAGGACTGGTGGTCCCCACAGGAGGAGTAGGGTCCCCACAGTTACAGTTTCCAGAGGGTGGGATCCAGGAAGACCTGCCCCCTATCTCCCAGGGCCCTGTCTCTCCAGGAGCCCAGTGTTGGAGCTCTGCCCATGAGCCAGAGACCACCATGAGGTGCTGGACAGGGGACACGACACAGCCAGGGAGCACTACTCGCCCCAGGGCTGGGCACAGGCAGCCTGTCCTGGTCCCTGGCTCCAGGGAGGGGAGGCCACCCGCAGGGGGCAGGGCTGGGAGCTCATCCAGAGCCACCTGGCCTGGAGTCAGGATGCTAACGGGACCTTCTATTTTTTTTTTTTTTTAAGATTTTATTTCTTTATTCATGACACAGAGAGACAGAGAGAGAGAGAGAGAGAGAGGCAGAGACAGGCAGAGGGAGAAGCAGGCGCCATGCAGGGAGCCCGACATGGGACTCGATCCTGGGTGTCCAGGATTAGGCCGTGGGCCGAAGGCGGCGCTAAACTGCTGAGCCACGCTAATGGGACCATCTGCTTCATGAAGGTGGAGAGACTCAGGCCGAGGGGCCGTGTGTGCACCCTCCTGGGCTACTTTGGCTCCAGTCTGTCTCTCTGGCACCACCAGTCTGTCCCCCGTCCCCCCCCCCTGGGCAGCCCAGCCTGTTCCCAGTTTTCCTGACAGGAGAACAGAGACCAGTCCTGGCCTGGCCTGCACCTGCTCCCGAGGTAGGGGTGCAGACATGAGCTCTCACGGGGACCCAGGCCCTCCCTTCCCTTCCCTCCTCGGACCCTGGCACGCTTTGCTAGGAACTCTGGCGGAACCCCAGTAAGGATCTTTTCACATCTTCACTCTGTTCCAGAGCTGACTCGGGGAGGAGGGGCTGTCCTTCCCCAGAGAGGACAGGATCTCCCTCCTCCAGCTGGCTGCCTGTGTGCTTCTAGGTCATGGCCACACGGGTCGTGTCGAGCGCTTCCCCTGGACCCAGAGGTCACCACGCAGGCTCTATAGCCACCTTTTCAGGAGCATGTCTCAGGGAGACAGGGACAGGGAGCGTGCTAGCCCCTGGGCCTGTGCTGTGAAGTCTGTGTGAAGTCAGACTTCAGAGGACATGGGGCGGGGGCCGTGGGTGAGGATGCGGGGCTGGGGTCCTTCGGGAAGGACCAGGGGGACAAGAACATTGAGGTGAGGCCCCCCCACCCAGGTCCCAGCTGGCGGGGCCTCATGCTCCTGCCCCTCATCTGAGACTCACACAGGTGAGTCAAGAGGTAACCTTGGGGAGAAGGGCAAGACCTTGTTGGCCGGGATGTGCCCTCTGGTCTTCCCGGGACGAGGATGCTCTCACCGCCTGTACTCTGGTCACTCACTGCAAATCGGTCTTCCAGACGTGGAGACACGCAGAGCCAGTCTTGTCTGCAGTAGAGGGGGCAGGCAGGCGGAGGCACGGAGCAGACAGTGCAGGGGTAGGGGAGCCGGGAAGGACGGGGTGCTGATGAACATTCCAGAACCTGAGACCTCAGAGCTGCTGGCAGAGGAGCTGGAGTGCTAGGGAGACTGTCCCGGGAAAGTGGGAGCAAGGCACCCTCCTGCAAAGGAGGCCCCGCTGGCCTCCCCACAGACGCTCCAGGACAGTTGAAGGGGCACCTCTGCTCAAGAGAGCCAGTGCCGCAGGCTGAGCCCATTGAGATGTGGGTGTCCTGGCTGCAGGAGCCACCTGGAAGGCAGGGGACAGATGTGTGTGTGTGTGTGGGGGGGGGGGGGGCTGCTGCCCTCAGTGGGCCTCCAGGGCCAGGGCTTATGCAGCAGGACCTCTCGCTCCTGGAGCCACTGCTTGCCCCAGCACAGGGCTGCGTGCACACATAGGGGTCCCTCCCTCGGAAACAATGGGTGTGGGGGGACCAGCAGCGCTGCCTCGAGGGGGTGAGTGACCAGGAAACTCCGGGGGTCCTGGAAGAGAGCTTGGCCTGCATGAGGGCCGCATCCTCCCCCCTGGAAGGCAAGAGCTGGGGACTGGGTGGGGGAAATCCTCAGGGGCCCAGGCCTGGCCTCCGCAGCCCCCGTCCAGGGAGGGATGGGGGCTCCAGCTCAGGAGGGCTAGAGACTGTGGGTGTGTGCGGTCCGTTGGGTGCAGAGGCTGTGAGTGGAAAGTGTGGGCACAAGGCAGGAGGACACCGCAGAGACCACCTGGGCCCCCAGGGGCTGGGGTCAGGGCTAGAGAGGACCGGGTCTAGAGGCTGAGGGACGAGCGAGGGGCCTCAACACAGGCCCCGGGAGGTCACTGTTCTGTCTGTCCCCCCCAGGAGGAAGGGACACTGTGCTAAGGTTTCCACTCTCAGATGTGACTAGACAGCGGGGAGGAGAATCAGCCTCACGGCTCTCGGTGGAGGCAGCCAGGTGTGACTCAGGCCCGGGTTGGCCCAGCTGGCCCCTGGGACAGACACAGCCCCAGGGAGGGAGGGAGGGAGGCTGGGCCAGGATGAGGGGTGGAGTGGGCAGGGAAGCCAGGATGGGGGAGTCAGTGGGCCAGAGGGGCAGCCCCACGGGGACGAGGGTAGGGCCCCAGGTCCCTTCGGGACCGGAACACAAATTCCCCTTCATCGCTCCAGGCCTGGAGGTGGACAGAAGAGCACAGGTGGCCACCCAGGAGGAGGGCTGCGTCCCCGCATCCCTGCATCCCTGCACCCATCCTTCTGACCCCTGTGGGGTCCTGGCCAAGTCCCAGTCCCTCTGGAGCCTTTCATTTCTGCTACGGTGGTAATGGGGCTGAATGTCTCAATCATCCAGTGGGTGGTGGGTGCCTAGGGAGTGGGCTCCGAAGGAGAGCTCAGCAGCAGTTTGTCCTCCCGCCTGGAGAGGACCCGGGAGGAAGGTCCGGCTGCCGTTTCTCAGACCAGACGCTCCGGCCATCCCGGGACAAGGTTGTGTGCAGGTGCACAGGTGTCTCACCCTGAGGGCCCCGGGGAGCCCAGGTCAGGCCAAGGCCCTGCTGGCTGCTAAGGGAGACTCCTGGGGAGCGGGGTGGGGACACCACCCAGGAGCCCAGGAGCCTGCCCTCTGGGGCTGTGTCTGTGCCCGGGCCGCCCTCCAGGGTCCCGACGCCTGTCCAGGTCCCAAGGCCTCCCGCCTTGCTGGTCCCTCAATCTGAGAGGGACCGCACCCTCCTCGGACCTCATCTGCCCTTGGTCACTCCTTGAGGCTTCCAGGTAGGGCCTCCGTCAGAGCAGAGAAACCAAAACCTGACCCTGGGGACTTCGGGTAGGACACTTCCCAGACAACTTCCTCCTATGTCGACACCCATGAGGGTGGCATGAGTAGCCCGAGTCGAGAAGGGGTGTGGCGCGGTAATGCCAGCTCAGCAGCTTCCAGGAGCGCTGATGGTATATAAGGCTCCTGGGTCCGCGGGGAGCACCCCGACGGGAGAGCACAGGTGCGACCAGCTGGAGGAGCAGCCGACACAGAGCCAGAGGCGGTGAAGGGCCGCGGACATGGAGGCTGGCCCAGAGGACTGGGACAGGTACCCCGCCTCCTGCATCACCTGCTGCTGAGCCCCTGCCCAGGGCGGCCTGATGGGGCACCGCCACCCCCAGGGGCTCCTCCTGGACCCCAGGGCTCCTCCACGTCTTTGCCTCCCTCCTGCAGGGAGAGGGTCGGCAGGACGGGGATGGGCTGGTGAGACGAGGACATGGGATGCCAGCCTGCCCGGGGAGAGGGAGAGGCCCAGGCGAGGTCTGAGCGCCTGAGGTCTCCCTGTGGTGGAGGGACACCCTGGGGATTCCCCCCTTGACATCAAGGCCAGCCCGAGCCACACGCTGTTTCGGGGCCCGACACATGCCCACTCGGGACCATTGCCCAGGCACCGTCAATCCCTGTCACCCGACGCCCCGGGCTCAGCCTCTCCCCTTCTGCTGTGCCTCCTGCGGGGCAGCGGGCAGAGGACTGGCCTGGCCTCCCCGGGGG
The DNA here is from genome assembly GCF_048418805.1 of Vulpes vulpes. Taxonomy (NCBI): domain Eukaryota; kingdom Metazoa; phylum Chordata; class Mammalia; order Carnivora; family Canidae; genus Vulpes; species Vulpes vulpes. Next base: position 379,988 of record NW_027325813.1, read on the forward strand.
CCCTCGGAAGGGGTCGCAGAGGGAGACGGGGTGGCACCAGCAAGCGAGTGGAAGCCTGTCCTCTGTGGGTCTGGCCAGCATGTGGGGCGCCGGGGTAAAGGGCGTGCGCTGAGGATCCAAAGAATCCGGCAAAACGCAATGAGCTCATAAGTAATACTTTAGCGTTCTAAAGATCAAACTAGCTGTTCTTTGGGTTTTTTCTTAAGATGTTATTTATTTCTTCATGAGGGACACGGGGGTGGGGGGCAGACACACAGGCAGAGAGAGAGAGAGAGGCAGGCTTTCTGGGGGGAGCCCAAAGCAGGACTCGATCCCAGGACCCTGGGATCACGCCCAGAGCTGAAGGCAGACGCTCAACCTTGAGCCACCCAGGCACCCCAAAGTATCTGTACGTTTTATGTAAAATCTCTCTTCTACTCCAAACATACATCAGCAAGATGATGCTCAATACCCTAAAGGGAGCCCCGAGTCTTTGAGCTTCTCCCCCACTCCTGTGTCCACAGACACCTACTGGATGAGAACACCTTCACCCAGAACTTCCGGAATGATCATAACCCATCCAAGACCTACCTCTGCTACCAAGTGGAGCTCAGCGATGGCAGCTCCGGGGTCCCTCTGGACCAGGATAAGGACATCGTTCAAAATGAGGTGACTGGCCCAGGCTGACTGCAGTGTGCAGGGCCTCCCAATACTGGGACCATCAGGGGGTAGAAGGTTCTGGGTGGACATGAGGTGTGGGGTTGGATCCACGCACCTCTCAGGCTTGGTCCCGGCCCAGCAGCCACACCGCGGCCTGGAGTCAGGTGGGGACCGTTTCTGTGGTGGTCACTGGCTTGGGGCCACACATCGGGAAGCAGTCCCAGTGTCCCAAGGCCTGGCACCGTCAATCCCTGTCACCCGACGCCCCGGGCTCAGCCTCTCCCCTTCTGCTGTGCCTCCGAGGAAGGGTTAGGACAGAGGAGAAGGCTTCCAGGCCAGGGGTCAGCTTTCCCTGGCCCCTTCCCCGGGGCAGCCCCTGGCCAGAGAACCCGAGTTGTGTGGGCTCTCGACGCTCCCCCTGGCCACAAGCGAGAGGAACTGGAGGGACCCTCGCCCACTCTTGGGGATCCTGCCAAGGCACTGCTGCCCACACCAGCATCCCCCCGAATGTCCATTCGGTCCCCGTGTCCCCATCACACTCCACCCAGATCTCTGCACTGCTACCGCTCACCTGACTTGCGCCGGGTCCTTGCTAGACAATCCCTCCCCTGGACTGGTTGGACTCATGTCCCAGTCCTATGACCCCGACAGTGACATTCATCCCATGAGCCAGGCACCTCCCCCCGGGCGCCCCTGCCCAGCCCTGCCCCCCCCCCCCCAGCGAGCCCTTGTGCATCTGCCGTGGGCTGGGCGCTGGGGCTCGTGGAGGTAGCGACACCCGCGTGGAGTAGGTGAGTGGGTGGATGCAGACAGGGCTGGACCCCTCCCTGGAGGAAGCACCCACTCCCACGGCATCAGGCCACTGACCTGGGTGCTCACCTGGCCTCCTCTCTCCCTTGTCTGTGGCTCTGCTGCCTCTGCCTGCAGGGCCCCAGTCGTGAGGGTCCCGAAGGCCCTTCCCTTGGGCACAAGCTTAGCGGGGCTCCTGGAACTCAGTAGTCAAGTTGGATCATATTTGAATGCGGTGGTATAAAAGCCAGAAATCCTGCAAACCCCTGATCAGTGGGACCGCAAGCACCTGAAGGGACACCCGTCAGGTACAGGCAGGTGCGGAGCCATAGTGAGCAGAGGCAGAATGGGGGTCCTGAGCACCACCCACCAGGCCCCTGGGAAATTGCCCTCCTGTGCTTGTCCACCCGTCCTGGTGACCCTGGATCCTGGGAATAGTGCGTTGACATCCCAGGGTCAGGACCTGAGCGGGGCCTCCCTGAGGCCAGGACCTCCCGCCCCCACCCGCCCCCCATATTGACTGCCAATGCAGGAACCCTTCCGTGCCTCTTCTGTGTCAGGGTGGCAGGGGACAACATGCCGAGTTGTTCCTCCTGGAGCACATCCACTCCAGGAACCTGGACCAGAAGCTCAGTTACAAGGTCACGTGCTTTCTCTCCTGGACCCCCTGCGAAAAATGTGCCGAGGAGATTATTCGGTTTCTGGCCAAGAACAGACACGTGAGCCTGAGCATCTTGGCCTCCCGCATCTACACCATGGGACCCTATGTGAAGGGGCTGCGCAGACTGTACGACGCTGGGGTCCACATCTCCATCATGACCTTCAGAGGTCAGCGTGGGCCTCCTGGGGGGACGGTGGGCAGGGAGAGGCCTGGGGAGGCTACAGAGGGGTGGGCAGGAGTAGTATCCTTGGCGGTGGCCCCTGCTGGCTGCCTGCGGGGGTGGGGGGCAGAGCCCGCAGGGCACAGGACAGGAGGGCCATGGGCCTGCAGGTCAGGGGCGACCGGTGTCCAGAAGGGGAGGGAGAATCGTGGGTGGCCGTGCCACGGAGACTCTAGAAAGGAGACAAGTCAGGTGGCTGAGGTTCCAGGCTGAAGAAAGAGTCCCGCGGGGTGAGGGGAGCCCCGGGGAGGGGACACAGCAGATGTGCAGTGGCGAGGGGCTCAGCCTGTCCCGGAGATCAGACACCCTGAGGCCCCTGGCCCTCCCCAGAGCCCAGCTCACCTCCGTCCCCCGCCTCCATGCAGACTTTGAGTACTGCTGGCAGACCTTCGTGGACCACCAGGAGACACCCTTCCAGCCCTGGGCTGATCTGGACAGGAGGAGTCAGCAATTGTCTCAGCAACTTTGGGCCATTCTCCAGGTGAGGTCCTCCCTCCCTCCTGCTGCCTCCGCTGCCCTTCTCCCTCCTCTCGTCTCCCTGGTCTTTCCCGGCCCCTCTCACAGCCTCCCCGGGGTCACCTGCTCCCTCCCGGGCACCAGCTCCACTCCTGTCCGCCCTGGCCACACTCCTCTGACCCTCACCTCCTGGTGCCCCCTCCCTTCCCCATCCCTGTGGCTGTCGCACCTCCCCTCTGCCCCCCTGTCTCCACCTGCAGAAGGAGCCTGAAGGATGGACCTCAGTCTGCCTATAGCCCTCAGGAGGCATCTGTGAACAGCAGAAGGAAACACTTCCTCCCAGGAAATGCCCACTTGCCCTCCACCAACATCTTCAGCTTGACCCGAGGAAACCAGCTTAAGGCAATGAGCCCAGAAGAAAGTGTCTTTTAAAAAAAAAAAAAATCTGAGTAGATTTCCTTTCATTGAAAAATCTGTCCTAGGTTCCAAACATACATCATTAAGATTACAGTCAACGCCGCGGAGGAGTTTTCAATTTTTAGAGAAGTAATTACTTTAATTGATTTTCGATGCAGAGCCATGCAGGGAAATATTAAGGATCTTCTACCAACTGTTTCTCTGTAAATGTGTCACGATGTCCAGAGAGCTAAATAAAGGCTTGCAACCCCTTGCAAACCTGCAAATGCCTCTCAGTGTGTAGTGGGCCCTCAAGGAGGGAAGTGTCACACGAATTCCCTCTATTGCAAGTCACAATCACTAAGCCTAGCGGTAGGGGGTGGGGTGGGGGGGGGAGGGATTTGAAATAGAAACCTCCCCACTGCCAGCCTATCCTATTGTCAGCAGCAATGCTGGGAATGCAGGCACCTTGTAGGAGAATAGAAAGGCGTCTGGGCAGCCCAGGTGGCTCAGCGGTTTAGCGCCACCTTCAGTCCAGGCCTGATCCTGGAGACGCGGGATCGAGTCTCCCATCGGGCTCCCTGCATGGAGCCTGTGTCTCTGCCTCTCTCTCTGATGAATTAATAAATAATATCTTAAAGCAAAATGAGTCTCCATATTGGGTGGAGGCAGGGCAGAGGGGCGGGGGGAGTCCAGCCCCCCCCCCCCCCCCCCCCCCCCCCCCCGTAATGCCCTACCCTGGAGGGAGCCAGAGGGAAGGACTTCCCTGCACAGAAGCTGAGCTCTACCCCTCCTGACACAGGGCACCCAGACAGAGTCCAAGGGACAGGTACCCGGGCAGGACCCCCCACAGGCCGGCCATCACCCTCCCGTTGGCCTCTGTGGACTCCACCCGCCCCCCCAAGTGGAGCCCTGGCAGCTGGTGAGCCTGCACAAGTCCCTCCTAGATCACAGGACAGTCCCGGGGGGGGGCCCCCTCCCAGATTCCTCCCCTGTCAGGGCCTCAAGGGAGCACCAGCCGCACACGGAGACTGTAAGGGGCTGGGAGAGACACCCTGTAGGTTGAGATCCGGAGGGACAGAGAGTCAGACCTAGATGACCACGGTGGAGCGGGAGGGAGGGGCTCAGGCAGGGGCAGCACCCCAAAGGAGAGGACCTAGGGGACCACAGTGAGCCAGAGAAGGCTGCAGGCCAGCAGCCTGTGAACTTTGAGTTTCCGCAGAACAACAAGTGATTTGGAACCTACTGGAGAGCCCCGTACTCCCAGGAACTGCTGTCCTATACTGTCATTTGCTCAGTCTGTCTGACTTTGTGTAGGACACACTCCCAGGAGGCTCCATTCAGGTCCCAGAGTGACAAGATGAGCAGGCCTCAGGGTCCTTGGCCTGACCCCAACCTGAACCCCTTCCCCAGCACCCTGTTGTGCTCCCTGGATGGTTTCTGGAATGCTCCAAAGAGGAGTCAGGCTCACAGGGCAAGCCTGCTGCCGAGTATCAGGAAGTATCAGGAGCGGGTGGCACTGACCTTGAACTCTCGGGGGCATCTTGGAAACACACACATGACTCGGCAACAGCCCCCAAGGAGGGTGATCTCTGCTTGCTCCTTGGGACAGACTATCTGCATCGCTGGTCATTGCAACTGCAGAAGGTGCTGGGGGTTCAGCTTGTGGTATGGAATGTCGAAGGCAAAGCTGAGGCTCCGAGGGGAGGCCTGGGGGTGGGGAGCTGGGAGACAGCAGGGAGCCGGGGTCCTCCTCTGTCAGAGGGCAGGCTGGGGAGGCCGTGGGTGGTTGACTGGAGGGGAGGTGCACCTTCAGCCGGAGAGGGGACGAGCTGAGGCTGGGACCAGCGATGTCCCTTCGAAGTCTGGGAGGACGGGAGGGGGGCCCAGGGGTGGACTCTCAGCATCGTGGGCGGTGGCAAAGGTGCTGGGTGACGGCCGGGCAGTCCAAGCCAGGGGGTGACCTGGGCACAGACCACAGGAGTGCAGAGGGACGGGCTCAGGGCTGGTGTGTCCAGCTCCGGGGTCGGCAAGGACACAGACATAACGTTGGGTTTGGGCTTGGGTTTGTCTGTCGTTTGTTGTTTGGGCTTGTGATTTGTCAGGCGTCTGTCGTCACACCGGTACCCTTCCGTTTCCTTCCCTACAGGGACGCAGGCTCTGGGTGATGCTTTGTAGCCAGTGTGACAGGAAACGAACCAAACTCAGGCGATATAAATGTAACAGGCGACCTCGCAGGTCCCGTGTGTCGCACCTGCAGGAATGCTAGTGGGGTTCCAGGGTAAGAGGGGGGACCCGGGTAGCATGTGGTGGCCGGTGACAAGGCCGACGTGTCCCGGGCGGAGGGGCTGGAGCAGCGCAGGGCCACCGGGGGGACCGGGAGGGAAGGGACGGGAGCCAGGCCGGGGCTGAGACGGAAGCCCGCTCCTCCCCATGGTCCCCATGGAGCCCTGGCCCCCCGGATCCAGCACCGGATCCAGCAGGGCCGACTGTAGGCGGCAGGCGGTCGGGGCCACCGGGAAGCGTGTCTGTGGGACTCGCCCTGGGCTGCAGGTGGCAAGGACTCGAGGGACCAGTGGGATGTGAGGCCACGCCGGGCCCTCGGGGAGCGTAGCCTCCTACTGGACAGGCTGGGAGACAAGCACTGCCGCTCGGGGGGTCGGGCACCCGCAGCTCCTGCAGGCCCGGCAGCTCCCAGCCCCTGCGGCCCCAGGTTCTCCTGTCATCAGGTGGGCGGCCCGGCAGGCCCCTCGTGTGCCCCGAGCCCGGGCCGGGTGACCCGCCGGGCGCTGGCTGGACGTACGTCTGCTCCGGGACCCGCTCTCCTCGTGCGCCTCTGGGCGATGCCCCTCCACCGTCTCCATTATCCCGTTCTGACAGCTCTCCTCTCTGGGCTAAGCTGACGGTTGACGCCTCTCCTGGTCTCAGTGGTCATGAGTCCGGACTCCAGGTGGGGTCCCGGGCCCTCGGCTGTGCCCTCTTCATCCAGCGGGGTTGGCGGGCGGGCACCAGCGCGGCCCCCACCTGTATTCTGAAGTCACTGGACCTCTGGGCTGGGTTGGCATTTTTTTTAAGATTTTTTTTTTTAAGTTATCTGATAGAGAGAGAGCAGGAGCAGGCGTGAGAGGCAGAGGGAGAGGGAGAAGCAGACTCCACACCGAGCAGGGAGCCCGCCCTGGGGCTCGATCCCAACTCTGCGACCATGCCCTGAGCCAAAGGGGGAGCCCTAACCCACTAGGCACCCTGGCGCCCCAGGGGTGGGATTTTTAGTGACCCTTTTTATCAACATAATTGAGTTGAATTTCATCTATATAATTAAAATAAAATTTGGAAATTACATTTTAAAATGGATCAAAAGAGGGATGCCTGGGGGCCTCGGTGGGTGAGCATCTGCCACTGGCACGGGTCGTAATCCCGGGGTCCTGGGAGCGAGTCCCACCTCGGGCTCCCCGCAGGGAGCCTCTTCTCCCTCTGCCTGTGTCTCTGTTTCTCTCTGTGTGTCTCTTATGAACAAATAAATAAAATCTTTTTAAAAAAAAAAAGGATCAAAAGAGAGAAAGAGGGAAAAAAGAGAGAAAGGTGTCCGACCTGCCTACATAGACCCTGGGCTTCGTATCCTCTTCCTGTCGGAGGACCGCAGCCAGCTGGACCCCTGGACTCCCCGGAGCTGGATGCCCATAGTCACCTTGACTCTCTGGGCCTCTCTGCCACGTTCTTGCTGTTTCTGCCTCCGGTGCTCTGGGTCCTGGAGTGTGGCCCACCATGTGACCTGGGAGCTGGCAGCGGGTCTCCCCCACGCCCAGAGTGGTAGACTTTAAGGACTGGATCTGAGGCAGGCAGGAGCGAGCCTGACTGGCCACCAGGGTCTGTTCCTCGTGCCTCATAGGACTGGGAGTGGCTCTTTGAACCCTCCCACCCCGCCCAGCAGTGAGGACGGGTCCTCTCAGGTCCCCCCACAGGGGAGGACACAGCCTCTGGGGGAGAGGTCACAGCCAGAGCCGGGAGGTGACCGTCGTGCTCTCCATGCTCGGCCCGTGTGCCCCAACTCAGAGCCTGGCAAGCTGAAGAACGTCCGAAATGGGGCACCAAGATGTCTTTGTAAGCGTGGAGGTTTACGCGATCCCACGAGCAATAGCCGAATCTCAGACACAATGATGAGAAGAAAATAGGAGGGAGCTCCCTTCAGGGGAAGAGGAAGTCATACAGGCTCCTAAGGAAACAACTACCTTTCAGAGAGGAAGCCCACTTGTCCTGTGTTTTCAGACAACTCACCACACACTCTCAGTCACTCCCGTGTCAAATGATCAGCCCACCCTTCACATGCTTTCTTAGAAGTTTCCTTACATAAGGATTGACGTGACGCCAAGTGAGCCCCCAGTGCCCGCGCCCCGACTTAAGAAATAGACACAGGACTGGCCGACTGGGCCCCGGGCCCCCGTTTCCTGCCCGCTGGGAGGTTCGGCAAAATGGGTGTCCCCTGACCTCCAGCTCGGGGTTCAGGAGGGGCGAGGGATTAAGGGAGGGTCGGGGCAGGACCTGGGAGGGGGCCGGCCTCTGGTCTGCAGGTGGTGGCCGTCCTGCCCTGGAATCCAGGCGGGACCCACACCTGGAGGCCTGCCCCCCCCCCCCACCTGGCGGCCGGGCCTACACAGCCCCCCAGGTCTCAATATGTCAGAGGAGGAAGGCGAGCTCCTCAAATCCGAGAGACGCCATCAATATTCACAAGGGCCCGTGAGATTCTGCGTGTGCACGAGCCCTGACCCACTTGATCCAGCCAGTCCCCTAACGGAGCACACTTCGGGTCTTTCCAAATGTTTGCTATTCTCAAGAAAGCCCTGGCGCTGAGTTTTACAAATGCTCTGGCATTCTGGACAGATGGTCATTGGAAATCCCCAAAGCATTGCAAGCTGAGGCTCTGGTTCGCCTCGACAGATTTCCCTGTGACACCCTGCTTGGAGCCCTCTCCCACTGAGGCCGTGAGAGGCGCCTGGTGACACCCCCACCCCGGCTCTCCTGCATTTGGGGCTTCCTGGCAGGGGAAGAACAGGACCACCCAGCGGCTTGGGAGAAGGTCAGCCCCAAGCCATATCCCGGCCACTATTCTGGAACACAATCCCTGAGTTACTGAGCTCACGTCACTCTGGATGAAGGCCCCTCCTTCCACAGTTGGGCTCAGCCGAGTCACCCAGGTCGAGGCTCCCTTGCTGGCCACCTAGAGCTGCTTGCTCAAGGAGAAGGGGTTCAGGTTGGACCCATGGGGTTGATGTCCTGGGCTGAGGAGAAGCCCAGAGGGCGTGGGGACGGAGGATCAGTGTCCTGGGAAGGGGGCCTGGGGACAGTCATCACGTAGAGGGCCTGAGGGATGGAAGGGGCAGCCCCTGGGTCTCAAGGGGTGACCGTGTTCCCAACTGCAACAGAGAAAAGCATGAGATGTGACCACATGGACCAGCCGAATTCGGGGCAGGGCTGCCCAGAGGCCACCGGCGAAGGCAACAAAAGCTTCCCGGGCTGGTCCCACGTGGCTGGAGACACAGAGATGAAAAAGCCCCTGCCTGGACCCCGAAAAGCCCTCTGGACCTTCCTTTTTTTCACCCACCACCGTCCCCCCGGCCTCCAGGAAGGTTCCTGGATGCCCCCAGAAGACTTTATCTTCCAGGGATAGGTGACGGGTGGCAACAAGCCTTCCCTATGTTACCATGTGGTGCGACAGGCCGGTGATGCCTCCGTGTTTCACGATGACCTCCCGCACAGCCAGGCCCCAGGCGGGGACAGGCCCAGACAGCCCGACATGCAGGGACAAGAGTGAAGCCGTCGGTGGGCCTTTCTCAATCATACACCTGTCCTCCCAGCGCGTGGACTGTGAAGGTCCTGGCAGCAAGCAGGTGGCTGGGGACACCAAAGGTCGAAGCCGAGTCCTGAGGCATCCCTTCAGCTGGGGTCCACAGGCAGAGCAGGGGGTGGGTCCGTGGGACGAAGATATGGGGTCACCTGGGTCCTCCCCTGTCTCCTCTAGGCTGCCATCTCCTCGAGGGCAAGACAGTACCTAGCACATCCTTGCATGCCAGGTTCCTGCCGGGGTGGGACCCCGAGTAGGTGCTCCTGGGTGCTGCTGGATGGCCGAGGGACACAGGGAAGGACTGAACCAGCCTTGCCTTCCCTGTGGGTGGGAGTATCACCATGTGGAAATGTGGCATACCTTCTTGGAGAACATTCTGGCAAAGCCAGAAGCACACAGGCACTGCCGGGGCCCTGGCAGGTTCCCAGAGCCCTGGCTCTGAAGGTGACTTGAGCACAGAGCTCCCTGCCTGAGCCCTTTGTAGCCAAGACCCCCTCCAGTCCTCCCAGCAGATGGGCAGGAGCTGGGACCGGGCACAGGCGGAGGTTGCCAGGGGTCAGTGGTCCTATAGGGGCGGCGGGGGTGTCCAGCTAGCTCCCAGAGGGAGGATTCCAGCCTGTGCTGAGCGTGAGGATCAGGATCCTGGTTAGGTGACCCTGGGGACAACTTCAGAGTCCCTGGAGGGCGAGGAGGCAGACAGGGGCATGTGTGGTGGGGCGGCTTCTCTGTCCTACAGGGAAGCTGACTGTCTCCTCTCCCACCACAGAGCTCCCAGGATGTGGGAGGACGCAGGCACCCCAGGGAGGCCGGGAGCCCTGGTGCCACGTGTGCACAGGTTCTGGGAGAGCCCGGGGGTGAGGATGCCCTTGGCCCCTCTGCTCCTCTCTTTCCCATCCTACCTGTTACTGGGTCTACCTCCCTTTGGGGCCGACCCTCCCTTGTGTATATTTTCCCTCTCCCCAGGCCTCTCCTGCCTCTTTTCGACCCTTGTGTTCCCCTCAGCCTAGCTCTGCTGTCCCCAGTCAGTCCCCTTTCTTTCTGTCTCTCCCCCTTCTTTGGTATTCCCTACCTCCCTCCCTCCCTCTTTCCCCCAATCCCATTTTTTTTGTTGGATCCTTTGGTTCTCTCATCTGCCCAGTGTGCTTTATCTTTCCCTTTGATTACGAATTTTTCCCTCCACTCCACTTTTCTCCTCTTCTCCTTCATGGCTGCCTCTTTCCTTCCTTTGAAGTCTTACCTCTGACTACTGGACCTGATTTTTCTTTGTCTCTCTTAGATCCAGCATGAATTACAAGCTTCATTCCTCCTTTGACCCTCTGGGACTTTCCTCTCCAAGATGACCTGGAATGATGATAGAACCTATTCTTGTAGAAGGAAAGAGAAAATCTCTTTTCCCAATCCTCCTGCCCATCCCATCCAGCTGTCCTGTTCCTTGTAGTTGTTGTGGATCTTTGGTTCTCCTGGCTGCAGGGTATTCCATCTAGGGAGCACACTGTTCTTCCTTTATCAACCCTGCTCTCATGGGCACTCACGACTGTGAGGTCTTTAGACTCTTTCCAATGGAAATCCTGTCCACCTTTTTACCCCTCTTTATTTTTCTAAGATTTGACTCTACCAGTCTTCTATCAGCTTTCCTGCTAACTAATGATGTTTCATAGCCTCACTCTAAAAAATCTGCAAATCTTTATAAATACTGAATAACATAAGATAGAGATGAAAATGTCCCTCCCTCCCACCACAACAATTGAGGGAGAGAGATCTCGTTGTGTCATAAAATTAGTTCAAGGAATGAGTTCAATGAATCTCAATATACATTAAAATCTCACATTCTCAGAGCACCAATCTTGATTTTCTGTTCTATTGTGTGAACACCAGCAGCTATTACCCAATAGTATAGAGTACTGGTGGGAGGAAGGACTTTGGAACCAGTTGCCTGAATTGCAATCCTGCCACTATCATTACTGGATTATGATGTCTGGCAAATTCTTTAGCCAGATTATAGGCATAAAAACGGGAGATAATAATGGAACTTTCACCTACTTGGTTGTGAGGCTTAAATGAACTTGTTTATATTTATATCTACATATATTATGAAGGGGGCCTGACTTATAGTAAACATGATGAAAAGATTTGCTATTACTATTACTAGAAATCTGTCTCTGAAAACTGCACTAAAAATTATCTTGCAAAAGTGTCTAAGACCCATATAATGAGTACTACAAAACATTACTAAGAGAAAGCAAAGGAGATGTGAAAAACGGAGAGATAAACCATGTTCATGGATCAGAAGTCTCCATATTGTTAAAATGTCAATTCTGGAGATACCATGTAATCTCAAACAAGTTCTCAAGATTCTGCCCTCCTGAGGCAGATCTGATACAAGGATTTGGCCAAGCTGACCCACATTTGCCCGAATAATTCCATTTACAGTAGTCTTAGATAGGGATGGGCCACAAGAGATGTTAGTATGGCCACTTGAGTGGGAAGCTGTGAGGAAGCCGTCTTTTATAACATGGTCCCCTGTTGAGGTACTGATTTGACTCACCTCCTTGGTGTGCAACCACAACTGCAAGAACCTCCTCCACATCCTCCTTGAGCTTCTCCCACCCTTGAGTGAGGTGTGTTTGCTAGCTCTTTGGTGAAGGGAATCTTAAGAAAGAAAAAACAAATACAAATTGAATCATTTGCTTCCCGTGACAGCAAGCCAAGACTTAATTACTGGTTCAATCTATCCTAAGAATGCGACTTTTTAAGTCAACCTGAAGTTTTGTAATCAAAACTCACCAGCACTGGTGAGGTCATCTGCTTGATAAAAACAGAACATCTGCTATTCCCTTCCCTCCACCACAAGAAAACATTCTGACCTGAAACAGCCCTCTTTTTTGTTTTGCTAACAAGTTCCTAGCTCCATCCCCTGCATATGAAAACCTTCATTGGTAAAACTGGCCTCAGAGCATCTCTACTTGCTAGGTGGAATGTTGCCCAATTCATAAAGCATTTAATGAAGCCAAATGGATCTTCAAATTTACTCAGTTGTGTTGGGGCCAGGTGGGAAGGGAAACTCCTCAAGATGGCGGATACCCCAAAATGGCTGAGGTTCCTGTCACCACCTCCACTTGGGATGTCAATGGACCAATGACCTGCTGACAGCTTGACGCAGACCCTTACACCTCTCCTTTGGACTTCCCCAACCAAACCCAATGCCCTTCAAACCCCAGAGGAGGAAGTCACCTTTGACTGGTCGAATTGCAATCCTTCCTTTGCATAGTGAGGGTCACTCTGACTGGTTGGATTGCAATCCTTCCTTTGCATATGAGCCAACCAATAGGAAACCGTTCTGCCTTACAACGTTATGTAAACCCCCTACCACCTTGTCTTGGCACGACTTCCCCGACTCACTCCCCCCCGCGCCTCCCCCCCAGTCGTGGAACCTCGCCGAGAGTGCCTGCAATAAAATCTGTTCTTGGACCCTCACTTGCCTTGGAGGTCTCATTTCCATTTAGTTACTAAAAAACCTAAGTTGAAGTTTGTTGTTGTTATTGTTTTTAAATATTTTATTTATTTATTCATGAGAGACACAGAGAGAGAGAGAGGCAGAGGGAGAAGCAGGATCCATGCAGGGAGACCGACGTGGGACTTGATCCTGGGTCTCCAGGATCATACCCTGGGCTGAAGGCGGCTCTAAACTGCTGAGCCACCGGGGCTGCCTCGAAGTTTGTCTTTAACAGGACCTCACAGGACACCTAGAACTAAAGTCAGGGACAAGAACAAGACATGGATTTTTGCCCACCCTCACATGCTCTACAGCTCACTCTTGTAGGCTCCAGTTCATCCTCGGTTTCCCACACCCTACCTCTATCACCTCATCACACAACGCTTGTCCCATGAACTTCACGTCTGCTGCACAGCAAACATGAAGATGACAACTTACTGACATTGCTTAACCTTCTCCTAAAATGGCATAGAGTCAGAGTCTCATAAGAAGTCCTTATGCATCCCATATGATCCAGCAATTCTACCTCTGGGTGTGTAGAGCAAGATAGCTCTGTAGAGAGCAAGATAAAATCACTTGTGTCAAGCAGTGAGTGATTCATTCAGGTGGTAATGTGAGCAGCCAAGGGTGTTGCAAGTCAGACCACATATCCCCTAAATGGCACAGGCTGGCAATACCCAGCACGGATAACCAGCAGAACCAAAGTGCAAAGTCTCAAGGCTGATTAAACTCCAAAGGAGCTTCAAGAGGAGCTGCAGCAAACTGTCCGCCTCTCCAGATGCTGACCCATTTACATCTGACTGCATTGAAAGGGCAACTGAGGCCAGAGGCTCTGCCCAATTTGTCTCCGAACATAATACAGATCCTCCACTGCTTGAATATAATAAGCAGCAAGTGCCAAGAGCTGACCTGGACTGGGTGGAAACCTCATCTCACCTGTGTGCCCACAGACTGACTTTGAGTGTGGTTCATTAATTTCTTGACTCTTGTATCTTGTTTGTTGTGTGATTTTGTTTTGTGCTTTGCTTAGTGTGACATATATGAAGCCAAGTTAAATGCATATGAAATGTCATCGAATTTGGAATCCTGACTCTGCTTTACAGTGTGATTAACCCTGCTTTATGACTCGATAAGGCTGGCATTTCGGAAAGACAACTCATGTGTGCACCTTCATACTGTGCTTGTACCAATATCCAAAGGAAACAAAATCAATATTTTGAAGAGCTAGTTGCACCTCTGTGTTCATTGCAGTATTATTCACAATAGCCAGGATATGGAAACAACTTATGTGTCCAACTGATTGATGAACAGATAAAGATGTGGGAGATTTTATATATATGTATGTGTGAAAAAGGAATAACAAAAGCATCAAAATCAAAACCTAGTACTGTTAGGTCCTCACTTTTCCTAGAGAACCAACGTCTCGGCGGACTCCCCAGAGACTCAGATCCCCAGACAGGCAGATGCAATCAGCATAAGGAGTTTATTGAACGTTTGCACAAACGGGCCCTCCCCCACTAGGGTGGAAGAGCCCCGAATAGTAGGTACAGGGGCCTTTTAAAAGCGAAAACCACAGAATCAGCATAGCACACGGGTTATTACATGATTGGTTTGTTTGAAGGTTAATACATGCATACTTTGGGACCTTCCGTCAGGGCGGGGAGGGTTTTTTTTGTTTCCTTATCTCGGAAAAACCATAGGTTGTTTTCCGTTGCTTAAGTTCTCAATATAGCTGGGCGTGGGCCGTTCCTGGGTTAGGCCTGGTTCTTGTATTCTCACGAAGGGGGGGGGGGGGGGGGCTTCAGTACTTTGAAAAAAATAATTGAGAGAAAGCAAAAATAAATAAAATTATGAGTAAAAAATGGGATCATCTTTTTTTAAGATTTTATTTTTCATTTTTATTTATTTGAGATAGAGAGTGAGAGAGAACATGAGGGGGTGGAGGAGGGCAGAGAGAGAGGGAGAAGCAGGCTTCCTGCTGAGCAGAGAGTTTGATGTGGAGCTTGATCCCAGGACCCTGGGATCATGACCCAAGCCAAAGACAGATGCTTAGCCAACTGAGCCATCCAAGGGCCCTCATCTTATGTTTAAGATTTTAAAGTAATTTATACTCAACATAGAGCTCAAACCCACAACCTGGAGACCAAGAGTCACATGCTCCACTGACTGAGGCAACCAGGGACCCCTGGGGTTGTCTTTTATAGAGCTGTAGAAAGTCTGAAGAGAATACTATGAACACACACCAATCAGTTTGAAAAATGAGGCTGAATGGACAACTTCCAGAAAAAAATATGATAAAAATGATACCCAAAGAAATGCAACACTTGCGTTAACCATAAATCATTAAAGAAAGGAAATTTTTACTTAAAATGACCACATAAACAAATATCAGATTACCAGCTCCAGATATTTTATGGTAAGTTCAATCAACCATGTAAAGATTAGAATTGAACTTTCCTAAGAAATTAGAAAAAAAAAGTTAAACTCCCTAGTCGATTTTGGGCAGATAAAATAATCTTGATTCAAAACTACATAAGAAGAAGAAGAAAAAAAAAAGACTACATAAGAAGAGGGTGCCTGGCTGGCTCAGTCAGTGGAGCATGTGACTCTTGGTCTCAGGGTTGTGGGTTTGAGCCCCATGTAGGAGAGATTACTTAAAAATAAAAATAATAATAATAATAATAAAACTAAATAAGAAGATGAGTGAGAAAAATTATAGCCATACTTATTTATAAATATAGATGCAAAAATCATAATTAAACTGTTAGTAAACAAATATCAAGCCAAGAAAGATTTAAAGAATATAGGATTTCAACTATACTCAAAAGGATTATTAAAAAAAAGATAAAGAATATGGGACTTAAAATTTTCTATTTCCCTCTTAGAAGAATTTCTCTTAAAATGGAAGGACAGAAAAAAAAATGGAAGGACAGAAAAGTCTCCTTTATGAGTGCCATTGTTCAAGTGCTGTTGTTCAAGCCAGTGTCCCAGGAGCCTCAATAAAGGACAAGAGCTGTGGGAGTTGCAAAAGAACAGAAACTAAAAGAAATAGTAAGCAAGTTCTCAGTGAGGTTGGTAGATCCAACTTTAATTTAGGAAAATTAGTAGTGGGGCAGCCCCAGTGGCTCAGCGGTTTAGTGTCACCTTCAGTCCAGGCCTGATCCTGGACACCTGGGATGGAGTCCCACTTCGGGCTCCCTGCGTGGAGCCTGCTTCTCTCTCTGCCTGTGTCTCTGCCTCTCCCTCTCTCTCTCTGTGTCTCTCATGAATTAATAAATAAAATCTTGGGGAAAAAAAGGAAAATTAATAGTGTTCCCAGATACTAGCAACAAAAAGTGTAAAGGTAGTTGAAAGCTACAATAGCTCCCAAAAAGTTTACAAGAAGTGAATCTAGCAAAATGTGTGAGACCTTTATGAAAAAGTACAAGACTCATTAAAAACATAAAAAGAGGGACGCCTGGGTAGCTGCCTTTGGCCCAGGGTGTGATCCTGGGTTCCTGGGATCAAGTCCCACATCAGGCTTCCCTCCGGGAGCCTGCTTTTTCTCCCTCTGCCTGTGTCTCTGCCTCTCTCTGTGTGTCTCTCATGAAAAAATAAATAAAATCTTAATTAAAAAAAAAGAAAAAGAAGACTTATATAAATTCAGGTATATACCATGTTAATGAATAAAGACCCTCAGTGCCAGGAAGATGTCCATGCTTCCCAAAACTAATCTGCACATTGATAGTAGGATTTGTCATGGAACATGAAAAAGCCTGCCCATAAATTCATGTTGATCTAAAAGGGCCAATTTCAGACATTTTGGGGTTTATTCAGTGCTCTCTCTTTTTTGATTTACTGAGGTGAAACTCGCATAACACAAAAAAAGGCTGGGCAGGTGGACACGACACTGCACTCGTGACGGGATCTCCTGTTCTCTACTCCTGGATTCTGACTGATCAGCAGGGATCTGCCTCACCTGAGCCGACCCTCGGAGCTGACCTTGACCTAGAGGCTACACAGCCAGTGACAGGGGACAGGGATTGGGGGTTCCCCAGCTGTGGATCAAAACAGACACATGGGCTCTGCTTCTGCTCCTGACACCAGCAGCCCGCTGCACCGTCCCTGTGCCTCTTGTGGGTCCTTCCAGAGTCCTGCCTTTCCATTCAAGTTTCCTTGGCTCATGCAGGCACCAGTGCTCCTGAGAAGGGCCGGTGGTGCTCTGAGGGAACAGCTGAGTCTCTGGGAACCAGAGATTGACTGGAAATGCAGAAAAACACCCAGGGTGAAGGTGGGGAGACAGGCCAAGTGCAGCCAAGTTCTTCATGGGACCCTCAGAGAGCCACGTGTTGATTTTACCCTCAGTTCACCTGGATGGGGCATTGGCCTTCATCTCTCTCTCTCTCTCTCTCTCTCTCTCTCTCTCTCTCTCTCAAAGCTGAGACAGAGCCCAAGGGGATCTATCTCCATGATGATTTGGAAATGCACCTTGTCAAGGCTGGACCTTGTAACAAAGGGTAAAGAAGCAGCGTGTTGATTTTACCCTCAGTTCACCTGGATGGGGCATTGGCCTTCATCTCTCTCTCTCTCTCTCTCTCTCAAAGCGGAGACAGAGCCCAAGGGGATCTATCTCCATGATGATTTGGAAATGCACCTTGTCAAGGCTGGACCTTGTAATAAAGGGTAAAGAAGCAGCCAAGGGAAACTGCATAGCCAAAGAGCCCAGGTAGGGGAGGCAGGAGAAGGCAGCCAGTTCCCAACACCCCTTAGTCGGGATTACACACAGGGCAGAGGGTGAGGACTCCCTACAGTCTCCACCTGAGACACCAGCTTCAGAGACAATTCCTTGATTTGCCTTCGCTATGCATCTCCTTCCCAGCCAACACATCTTTGCTTCTTTTATTCCCACCAGGAAATCTCCACCACCCTGGGGACAGCACTGGCCCAGCTACCATCACTAATATTCTGGGTCTCCGGGGAGGTAGCAAGGAGCATGACCTCTGACCTCCAACCTCTGACCTCCATCCAGAAAGGCCACCACAGAGCCTGGAGACTCAGCTCTGTCTGTGTGAGGCAGCGCTCACCCTTGCTGAGGTCAGTCATCCTGTCCCTCAGCCAATGAAAGGAACCCTGTCAGTCACAAGTGTCATGGGCTGACTTCTGTGTCTCCTGAACTCATATGTTGAAGCCCTAACCCCCGGGACGCCTGGATGGCTCAGTGGTTGAGCATCTGCCTTTGGCCCAGGGTGTGATCCGGGAGCCCCAGGATCGAGTCCCACGTCGGGCTCCCTGCGTGGAGCCTGCTTCTCCCTCTGCCTGTGTCTCTGCCTCTCTTTCTCTCTGTCTCTCATGAATAAAAAAATAAAATCTTAAAAAAAAAATGAAGCCCTAACCCCCAGTGTGATAGGGTTTGGGGTAGTGGTGGGGGTCTCTAAGGTGATTTGGTTTAGACCATAGCATGAGGTGGGCCCCATGAGGGGATTTGTGTCCTTCTAAGAAGATGAAGAGAAAGTAAAACTGTCCCTCCTTCTCCCTCCGTCTCCTTCTCCATTTGTCCCTCTATCTGCTCTGCCAAGTGAAGGCGGAGGGGGCCTTCAGCAGAGGACCAGCCACAGAATTAGGAACTCGAAGCCCGAAGCCCATCTGCTGTGGAGTCAGGAGAAAACACGGGGTAGGGGGCCTGACAAAAGATCTGCACTCCTTCTCCCCTGTTCACTCCAGAGGCATGTGGAGAGAGGCCCTCGGCCCGCCTGGGGAGCACAGAGGTGATGAGGACAGGGCTCCCCACTCACTCCTCAGAGAGCCTTCGTCTCCCAGGAGCCAGCCCTGGTCCTGCTCTCTGCAGCCAGTCTGCCCCAGGCCCCGGGGGCATCCTACTTTCTCTTTCTCTTTCTCTTTGCAATAACTTGGGTCCTGCCGGGCGCACAGCGGGGCCTGTCTCCATCTGAGGGGAGGGCAGCTGAGCCTGAGGAAGCGCCACCAGCGGAGGGCCCTCCCACCCCGAGGCCAAAGCAGGAAGGAGGTGGGGCCTCCGTGGAGGCGGCCTGGGAGGTCTCAGATCGGGGGCTTTCCTAAAGCGAGGCCAATGAGAGGAATGGAGCCCTGGCGCCTCGGTGGCCACCGCCCAAGGTACAGCTGCTCACTCTGTCCCCCTCCCCACCCCACGCTGGGCCTCCTCTAGCAGCCCCTCCTTCCTGGTGGCCCACCCTGGGTCCCAATGAATGAATCTCGGCTTCCCTTCTCTCCCTCTCTGGCCTCCAAGTTCTCCACAGGGCCCACTCCTGCCTGGGTCCTGGCCCTATTCTGGGGATGCTCCCACTGTTGCCTCCGAACATGCCCCGTGCGCACCTCCACCCAGCCCTGCGGTCCTCCAGGCCAGCGCCTCTGGGTCTGAAAGTCTGTTGGGCATGTCGGTTCCTGCCTGGGCCCTGGTAATGCCACCCTTGGAGGCTTCCGGAAGTTCCTGTGCTCTGTTAACACTCAGAATTGAACTGGAGGATGGGCAAAGGGGTTGGTGGTTTGAGTTTAAAGCATTCTGGTCTATTTTCTCTTTGATATTGGAATCATTATAAACACGGTGTGAGGCTAGCTTCTTCAGAGGTGAGAAAGACCTCGCCTGTTCCAGGGCTCGCCCAGCCGCGGGCAGACAGGTAGATGCAGCCTGTTCTCAACGTCACCCACAACCTAGGTCACTGAGCTTCATGCTTTCTTCATGTTTGTAACTACCCCAGAGTGCAAATGGGAGAAGGATGTCAAGATGAGGAGAAATGCACATATTTAAAATGAAGTAGGAAAAAAAGGCACTTCTAGGATTGCACTCTGAGGCCACAGCAGTCATGGGAGGACCTTGCTGGAAATGGCCCGCCTGGGGACAGGGACAGCAGCCCCATCACTTACTAGGCTAGGCTAGGCAGCTCCACTTCAGCTGGCCTGGCTTCCTTTCCTCTAGGGTGGGGGGTGGCTCCCAAGAGATCTGGTGAGGACTCTGAGTTCCGAAATTTAAAGCTCTTAGAACAGTAGCCTGAATCCCTGAATTTATGCATTAACCTGATACTTTTTTAAAAAAAGAATGTGTAGGTAAAAAATCAGGAATGAATTGAAGTATTAGAAAAGCTGCTCCCTGGGGAGGGAGGGTTCCTATTTCTCTTTGCTATTTTTCTAACAGGTTGTGGGATGAGTGTGCTGAAAGGAGCAGTCCTGCAGGGGCCCCTTGAAAGAAGCCCCCACCCCACCCCATCCTTGTCCCCCCTGGAAAAGCAGCAGGCAATGCTCCAGGGCAGGGAGTCCCCATGCCCCGAGGGAGGCCAGCAGCCAGGGACAATCCCAAGAAAACTCATGGAATTCTGTTTCCTGTCTTTCCCCCACTAGAAGCCCAATGGACAGGATAGATCCTGAAACCTTCTTCTTCCACTTTCCAAGCCTCCTCTATGCCTCTGGGCGGAATCTCTGCTACCTCTGCTTCCAAGTGGAAAGAAAGAGGTATCCCTGGCACCACTATGAGTACTGGGACTCGGGCGTCTTTCAAAACAAGGTAAGGCCTGTTAAGGCAGGAGCTGCGTCAGTTGAAAAGGTGGAAAAGGATGGAATAAGATGCCAGATGGGAAATCTCAGTGATGCATGCTCTTTCCCACTACATCGTCCCAAGACGTTGGCCCATGAACTCCTTGCTTGACAGTCCTGGAACTGGATACAGCATGGCATTTGATTATCCTATGAACCTTGTTCAGAGAGCTGACTGGTATTTGTCTCCAAGTCTTGTCATGGAGCTTGACCCCAGCAGTCTTTGATGAAAGAGTGCCTTTAGAAAGTCCAGGCCTATTGGACACCAGAACACCAGGCCCTGGTTATGGTCCTGCCTGCCAGTCAAATTGTCCCCCTGCCACACCACTGACTCTTCTGTGCCCAGGACCTGTGATCCCTTCAGGGGAGAACCCACATCCCTCGTCCACCTGCCCCCGGCCTCCTCCCAGCCACAGTCCAGGTGTCCCTGGAAGGCTGCCACAGCACCAATGACCAGCTTCAGCAGTTGCTGGAGCCAGGCCACCCCCCTGCAGCCCTGCCCCCTAACCACGCACCACTGCTGAGAGATATCCCACCCCACGCCTGCCCTCTCCTCTCCCCTGACATTGCAGACTTTTCAGAGCCTGTTTGCAAGAGAGAGACATATGGGCTGGGTCGGGGTATGCACTAGTGGTACTAACCCATCGAAACATCCTCGGAGTCACATATGTCACTTAACTTTTCCTGGTAGCCAGTGTTCATGGGGTAAAAAAGGGAGGGTGAAATTAGTATTGATAATGTATTGGATGATATATCTAAGAGATTATTTAAAGTTATAGTTAATATAAAAATTCTTCATGAGGTTACCTACATTCTTTTTTCCTATGCTGTTGGAATGAGATGTGCATGTTACACTTGCCCCACATCTCAATTCAGATAAGCCACACATTAAGTGCTCTGGAGACACGTGCGGCTAGTGGTTTCCCTGCAGGGCAGCATGGCTGTGTGGCCCTCCCCAGAAGACAGCACCCACGAAACTAGCCTGGATTCAGAGGGCTTAGCCTGGGGCCAGTAGGATGCCTGTAGGATGGATGGATGGATGGATGGACAGATGGATGGACGGATGGATGGATGGAGACTAGATGTTGGATAGATGGAGAGTGGAAGTTGGAACTGATGGATGGTTGAGGACTGTGGGAAGGGATGGCTCAGTGAAAAAAAGACAGAGTGGGGAGAGATGGAATGGGGGGATAAATCAATGGACAGCATGGCCCCGGGACTCCTGCGCCCTCGCCCGTCCTCCCATGGCACCCGGCCCTGCCATACTCCCTGCTCTGCCAGCCAAGAGTATCCCCTTCTCTTCTCCTCTCTCGCAGGTCTATCCTCAGGCTCGCTGCCATGCAGAATCCTGCTTCCTTTCTTGGTTCCGTGACTTGAATCTGTCCCCTTACAAGCATAAGTACCATGTCACCTGGTACTTATCCTGGAGCCCCTGCCCCACCTGTGCAGAGGAGATACTTAGGTTCCTACAAGAATACAGGAACGTGACGTTGAGCATCTTCACCGCCCGCCTCTACTACTTCTGGCACTTAGATTTCCAGGATGGGCTTCAGAGGCTATGCCGTGCAGGGGTCCAGGTGGACATCATGTGCTTTGAAGGTAAGAGCAGAAGGAGCTGGGGACAGGACTGTGGGAGGGAGTAGGACCAGGGTGGGGATAGGGGAGGATCTAGAATGTCCCTAGGGAGAGTGAGTGGGAAGACAGCCAGGGAAACTGAGGCAGGACTGGTGGCATCTGGTAGGGAGGGTATGAGAGATTCAGGAGAAGATGGCCTCCCAGGGCCCACTTGACTGCTCTCTTCTGTCTTCACCTCAGATTATAAATACTGTTGGAAAAACTTCGTGGACCACCAGGGGATGCCCTTCCAGAGGCGGAATCTACTAAAACATTATCATCACCTGGCCACAGAGCTTGACAAAATTCTTGGGTGAGGGATTCCTCTCCCCGCTATTGTTGCTCCTCCTCCTGGGCTCCAGCCACCTTCACCTTCCTCCCCAGCCCCTCAGCACTGCCACCCCCCCCCATGCCTGCACTTTCCTCCTGAGCATCCTCCCTCCTCCCTGGATGCCTCCCTCCCCCACCCCATGAGCCCCCCCAACCTGGCTCTTCCCATCTCACCACATTAACCAAACCTTGTTAATAAACTGAAGGTAGACAGGCATGAATATGTCTAAGGGTGAAAGTCAGAAGATGGGAAGAACATCCTTCCCCAGGATGTGACTTACCAGAGAACAAGGATCGTCGGTGAGAGCACGTTCTTGTAGGAGGGCTTCCGCGCTAGGTGAGCCCTTGGTGACCCTCTGTGTCCCCTGCTCCTTTTCTCCTAACAGCAGCAGGCAGACTGGATTCTGTCCCACCCTAAGGATCTCATCTTAACAACCATCTTTTAAAAGTCTGTGTCTCAAATATAATCGCATCCTGAGGCAGTAGGGGTTGGGATTTTGGCTGATGGATGTGGGGGGCACATGGTTCAACCCAGACAATGACCCAGAGCCTTCTTGAGCTGAAGAAGTGGGCAAAAGCGGGATCCTTATTCTGCGTCTCTGTCTCCTGGGTTATGCCTGACTTGCCCCTGGCTCACCCTCGCACTGCCTCTTCAGGTCACCACTACACCTGCTCTCACTCCCCCGTCCCTTATTCCCCTCCCCACGTTGCTGCCAAAGGGGAAGCTCTGGACAGGTTGCAGCCTGGGGATAGCAACAGGGAATGGGCAAGACAGTAATTATGTAGTTTACATGTAAATAAGGTGGGTTTTTTTTTTTTAATGTAGGATTGGATATGGGAGGACCGGGATCATCAGAACTTTTCCCAAAAAGCAGAATAAAATGTGGCAGGTGGCTGAGAATCAAGTCGGGGAGACAGGGAAGCGCAAGCAGAAGAGGTAAAACAGAGAGGGCCTGTGATTCCTGGACCACAGAGCCCCATGTGCACACACTGGGGGGAAAGCCGATGGCAGGGCCCCCATCGGGGGGCCTGGCCCAGGGCGTGGCGAAAAGGAGCCAGAGACCATCCTGAGCCGGTGGCATTCTGGGCAGGTGGCGGCTGAGGAAGGGACAGCAAGCGGGCAGGTGTTCGGTTTGGAACACATCCCTAAAATCATTGTGGAAAACGTCTTGGGTCCCATACAGACCGGACCGGCTGTTTCTCCCTCTGGTCTTGGCTGGCCAGGGTGGATTGTTGGTGGCTTCAGACACCTGCCCCTTCCCTCCCCCTCTGTCTATACTGCTGCCTGGGGGCTGAGAGCTGTGGCTGCCCAGCCTCCAAGTGGAGAGGTACATGCATGGACGACACCCCTCTGGACTGTCTGGGTCGTCAAAATGGGCCTATGGGGTCAGCTCAAAATATCTCCTCCTTCTAGAGGAGAAAGAACAAAGCAGAAGGCCAGTCCTAGAGATCCCTGGAGGCTTCTGGGACTTCTCCTCCACAACAGTCCCCTTCCCACTCTCGCACATCCCTGCTCTCAGCCCAGAGTCTCAGCCAGCTAGCAGGAATTCCCCAGGCTGAGCAGCGGGAGTGCTGTCATTAGGGAAAGGCCAGTGGAGGGTGTCAGCCGTCCTGTCCACCCTTCCTGCTTCTCAGGCCAGAGGCACCTTAGCTGTCAATTTGACCAACACCTGAGTATGCAGATCTGATCACTCTCTTGGAAGAGCCTGGGCCCAGCTCATTCTGGAATCTTCTTCCATTGGCTGGGGCCTCTGGACATTAGAACAGATGGCAGTGGAAGGGACGCCATTCCCTTGGATCCTCCAACTCTTGCCCATGCTCTTGTTACCCCCTTGAGGGCATCCCAGGGCCTGTAGGGCAAAATGATGTGGGTTGGGGGGGTGCCCACCAACTGGGAGAAGCTCTCTGGGGACTCACGTGTGTATGTGGTCTGGACTGGGGGTGACAGGTGGCTGCTCTAAGACCTCCTCTCTAGGATTTGAGTTCTCCAGTTGCTCTTTCTTTTTCCATCTGGGGATCTTGGCAGACATGTGACAAGACAAGCAGATAGCTTTCAGGAAATACACTTCAGGTCCAGGTCCCTGATTCCTGACCTGGGAAGCCTCTGGGGGCAACAAGGCCCCTGCTCTTGTGCCCCACTCCCCAACTCCTATTCACAGAATAATGAGGAAGTGGGAGAAGCCAGGCCTCACCCCTGGGCAGGCATTCCAGCTCCACCATTTGTTTGCTGGATGGCTCCAGAGAGTATCTTAGCCTCTCCGTGCTGGGACCTCATCTGAGATGTCAGGATCATGACAGGCCCTTACTGAAGCTATCAGAGGCTGTGGTAGAGGATGGAGTATAGGATCTGCTCAGCACACTTGCCTTCTCCAAGGCTGGAGTTGAAGATCTGACCCACAGACCTCAGTTTCCAGATTCCCAGAGTCATGACAGATATTGAATGACTCTTAAGGGCAATACAGAGGTGATGAGGATAGGGCTCCCCACTCCTCAGAGAGCCTGCCTCTCCTGGGAGCCAGCCCCGGTCCTGCTCTCTGCAGCCAGTCTGCCCCAGGCCCTCAGGGGCATCCTACTTTCTCTTTCTCTTTGCAATAACTTGGGTTCTGCCCCGGGGCACACAGTGGGGCCTGTCTCCATCTGAGGGGAGGGCAGCTGAGCCTGAGGAAGTGCCACCATCTGAGGGCCCTCCCCACCCTGAGGCCAAAGCAGGAAGGAGGTGGGGCTTCCGTGGAGGCCTGGGAGGTTACTCCAGATTGGGACTTTCTGAAAACAAGACTGGTAAGAAAGGGCTGGTGCCCAACAAAGGGCAGAGCTGGGACAAGCCTGCTGAGGAGAGGCAGCTGGGTAGGGACTCCCAGGGTCAGATAAGTTGGGAGGGAAGAAGGCAGGATGGAAGCCAAATGAAGCAAGATCAGACCAGGGGCCTCTCACCCCAGGTTTTGTCTGGCAGGAAGGGAAGGGAGGACACTCACAGATGAAGGGCTTTCCCAAGGCCAAGAACAGCCTTGGGAGAGGGAAGTGGGCTGCAGAGCCCAGGGCCCAGGCTGGGGTGGGATGAGCCTGCTAAGGAGCCCGGGATGGGGCTGCGAGGACCAGGTACCACTGCTTGCTGTGCTCTGTGCCTCCTTCCTGCTCCCAGTGCGACTTGTCTCCCTCTCTAACACCCTGTCAGCAGGGTCTGCTCCTGCCTCTGGCCTGTGGGCACTGCCTGGGCAGGTGCCCATCGCCCCATGCCCCCACCCCCACCCCCTTGGCCTCCAGCTGCTGGTCTCTGCCTCCCTGGCCACATCCTATAGGTGTGGCCACCGGGTCTTCCTCAAGTGGCTTGTTTAAGCTTGGCTATTATAGACTTTAGATTCAAGGATGATTGAGACATTGGGGTTGGCTATAAAAGCATATTTGTAAGTTTTATTTTAAAGACGTGCACAATTTTGCAAAGAATGTTCTAATTTCTATAACTGCCTCAAACAACGGTTCATTTGGCTGACGCTCAGGAAGTCAATAAAAAACCGACACTGGGTTTCCGTGGTGAAGAGACCGACTAGTTATGGATACGGTGCCACCCAGGAGAGCGGGGAGCTGATGCTGGAACTCCCTGATGGTGTTTAAGGGCAAAAATGAAGGATAAGGGGTCCAGGGTCGTGGATTCTTCTGATGGAGCGGAGATTAAGTAAACTTCAAGATTGATTAATTTGTCTTTCTGGTATCAAACGGTCTGGCTTCATCCAGATTGTGGTCAGTGGTCATACTTGCTTCCCTGGTGCAGGTCTGCAAACCACCTCAGTAACGTCCCATCAGTGATGCTGGCTTTGTTAGCAGAGGCAGAACCCAAGCGCTTAGCGGCTATGAGGACTGTGTAGACTATATTCCCTGGGTAATGTCCATCCTTTTAAGCAAAGCATCCTCTGAGTTCCCTCCCAGCTTTTTCCCCAGCAATCTTGAAACTGTGGGTGGCATGCCTTTCTGCAGACTTAATTCTGTGGTCTCATTTCTGTTCTGTGGAGGGAAAACCCATCTCCAAGACAAGAAGATAAATCATTTCCCATGAAGACACTACCAAGTGTGGAAAATTAAATTCGCCTTTAAATACTTGTGTGTTTTTTTTTTTTTTTTGCCTTTAAATACTTCTTATGAGTTGTTTCTGTCATGCCTAAATTTTAGCGATTCAAGTTTTGTGCTAATAAAATAGTGCATTTATCTAAAATTTGAAATATTTCAGCCCCAGGGTCTGGGGAGTTTCCCAGAACGTGGGAACTTCAGTGCTAAAATCAGGACGCCGCAGGGCCCTTGGTTGTGCTATGAATGGAAGTTTTCATTCTAATCCTTGGGCTGAGGGCAGCCAGTTGCCCTGAGAGTAGCAGCTTCGGATGAGGTCACTGGCAGGTAATCCAAGGCCACGATCCAGAGATGGCATTTTCAGTGACAGTCATCCAAATGCACCCGAAGTTTTACTAGGGCATAAGGGGTATCAGAGATGGGTTTCCGTTGATGAAATTAGTGGCTTTGTTAATTAGCATAACAGATGACTGACATGGTTTTTTGTTGGTGGAATCAGTGGTGTTTCGAGGAGTTGGCTGGAAATATGGGGAAGGCATTTCTGGTCTTGCAGGAGCATGGTATGGAAATCACCTGCACCCCATAGTCTGTGCCCTGAGGAATGGCACCTTTGGCTTGATTCCTGTGTTGGTTTCCAAGTGTCTGTGGTCCCCTAAGCCAGACTCAGTGGCCAGCCAGGTCACATCAGCTTTGGGTGGAGTGTCCAGAAGGAGAATGGCCTGGGGCTCCATCAGGCTTCCCCAGTTCATTCAGACTGTTTGGCATCTGCTCAGTCAGCAATATCTACACACAGTGGGGCTTTGCCAGACGGAGCTTTCTTTTTATTTTTGTGGTTTTGAAAAGATTTTATTTATTTGAGACAGAGTGAGAAAGAGCACGAGCAGGATGAGGGATAGAGGGAGAAGCAGACTTCCCTGCTGAGGAGGGAGCCAGACATGGGGCTTGACCCTGGGGCTCCAAGATCATGACTTGAGCTGAAGGCAGATGCTGAACAGACTGGATGACCCAGGCGCCCCCAGATGGGGCTTTCATGCCCCTCTCTGGGCGCCGGCAGGAAGGTTCCTAGTTCTGTTCACCTACTTGTATGTTTGCGGAGCCAACAGCATTTATCAGAAAGAACCTGTGCACGCATACCCGCATGAGCCAGGTCACTCTGGAACTGAAAAAAAAAACTGTAGATTATACTGTAGAGTATAATCACAACCAGGGGTGGAAAAGCTATGTGAGTCCTTTAGCCAAAGTCTGTCACAACAATCCCTGGTGACAGCAGATTTTCCTGTTCACCAGCCTGTCTGCACTTTGAACAGACAAAATTGTGATACCCACACCTAAGCAAAAGAGCACAGAGTTAAAAGAAGTACCAGAGTTAAAAGAAGTCCCCTCCCTCCCCAAAGAGAAGGGTTCTGGAATGGGACATGTCAGAGTTGAGATGCCTGTGAGGACCTGAACAGAGGGGTCTTGGGGCACAGGACAAAGATGGGTGAGCCAAAGGACACATGACGTCTAGTTTTCCCCACCCAACCCAAGGCATCCTGCCTGCGGTGGCCTAGAGCTGGGGGTGGTGGGTGCTCCACCAGACTGGCGATGGGGCTGTGTGCAGGTGGGAGAGTTCCCCCTTTTCCTTCTCCTGCCCCAGCCCTCCTGGCCGACAAAGAAAGAGGAGAATGTCCTTTCCCTCCTCACCCCAAGGGCCCAAATGTACTTAAGGAGTTGGGTTCAGACAGAGCCTGGGGTGACACCAGAAGGTGCCCTCTGCATCTTTGGTTTTCTTCCTCTTGCCCAGAACCACGATGAATCCACTACAAGAAGAAACATTCTACCAGCAGTTCAGCAACCAACGGGTCCCAAAGCCACCCTACCAGAGGAGGACCTACCTGTGCTACCAGCTGAAGCCACATGAAGGCTCCGTCATTGCCAAAGTCTGCCTTCAAAATCAGGTGCCACGCGGGCCGTCTGGACACGAGGCCGGCGGGAGAAATCCCGAGGCTTACATAAGTCTCAGCCCTGCTTCCCGGGAGCTCTGCGCCTCCGCAGAAGCGGGTCCCTCCAGCAGAATGCTCTTCCCGCTCCTCTTAGAGAATATGTTACTTGTCCTCCAGACGTCAGCTCTGTTGCTGCTTCTGAGAAGCTAAGCTGTCTTCCAAGGACCAAACACTCAATTCCACCTGCACCAACTCCCTCATACACCTGCCCTCTGCTTTTCTGCCCGCCTTCCCACCTGCCCTGCCCCGCCTCCCTCTCATTCTGACCTGCTCCTGGGGAACCCCATGTTCGAACATCTCCAGATATCCAATAGGCGGGGTCTGCAGAGCATCTGGAACGGTGCCGTGGGGGTGTCTGTTTGCCAACACGTCTCCTCTCGGGGACCTGGTCTGATTCTGACCAAGTTGCCGATGCTTTGGGGTGCTGAACTAATGGATGAGTGAGAGAATGCAGGGAGGGAGGTTCTTTCCCCGTCCTAGGCAAGTTCACAGGGCGGAGCCCCTTCTCCCCAGTGGTGCCCATAGCATGGGACCTCTGGCCTCTGCCTGGTAACCAAACCTTTCTTCTCTCTGTCTGGGACCCTCCCTAGGAAAAGCGCCATGCAGAAATTTGCTTTATTGACGATATAAAGTCACGACAACTAGACCCATCCCAGAGATTCGAAATCACCTGCTATGTCACATGGAGCCCCTGCCCCACCTGTGCCAAGAAACTGGTTACGTTTGTCAAAGATCACCCCCACATCAGCCTGAGGCTCTTTGCCTCCCGCCTGTACTTCCACTGGCGCCAGAAGCATAAGCAGGGGCTGAGGCGCCTGCAGGAATCTGGGATCCCCCTGGCCGTCATGAGCTACCTGGGTAGGGAGACAGCAGAGCTGCCAAGGGATGGGAAGGTTTGCAACTCCAAGAGAGAAGAGCTCCTCGGGGAAGGGAGGGGGGTGGCTGGATGGAAGGGTGGTGGCCCAGCTAAGGCCCAGGCTGATACCCCCAGGAAGGGCAAAGGAAGGAGGAGTCCCTGGGCCCACAGAGGGCAGGCTTGCTGCTGTCCCGCACCCCCGGAACCTGACTGCCTTCTCTCTTTCATCTCAGAGTTTAAGGACTGCTGGGAGATGTTTGTGGACCACAAGGGCAGGCCTTTCCAGCCCTGGTACAAGCTGAAGCAGTACAGTGAAAGCATAGGCCGTCGGCTCCAGAGGATCCTCCAGGTGAGAAGCTGTTTTCGCTGCAGATGCGGGACCCCACTGTCCCCAATACCTTTCTCTCCCCGCCTACACGCTTCCCCTCACCCCACCCAGGGCTCCCTTTTCTTAGGATTCTTATCCTTAGATCCTTTATCTCCCTTTTCTTAGAATCTTGTCAGTTTTCGGTTTCCCTTGAGACCTCCCCACCTCTTCTCATCCCCTCTCCTTGGCTTGCATTCCACACCCCTGGCTGCCAGTGACACTTCTAATTTTTCTCTTTCTCAACAGCCCCTGAACAATTTAGAGAATGACTTCAGGAATTTGAGACTTTAATGAGCATCGGGCCCCCCAACCCCATTCCTGAAGCATCTCAGCGGTTCATAAACTGCTGCCTCTGAGGAGCAGGTTGTGAGCTCTGCAGGCACATCTAACCCTCTCCTTTCCTCCTTCATTCTTTTGTTTCCTTTTATAAGTGGGTATATATTTTTATAATTGAGAAAATAAAGAGAATGTGTAAGTCTGTAGAAGTTGGATTACTTTCTAAAAGGGAAATCAGGATTTTCCCTCAATTAAAAAAAAAATGAGTATAAGGAAAGGCCTTTTTATTCTACTGCACCAAGAAAAAAAAATGTATCTGAGAATTCCCTCTCAAGTCTGGAATAGTTGGATCATTTTGTCTTCCCCTCTATCCTCTGTTCCTTCCCAGTATCTCCTAGCCATCTAAATAAATAAGGTGAAATAGTTGGGCGCACGCAGTGGCTCATAGAATTGCCTGGAGGGATAAATAAAACCACTTGGAGCAGTGTTATTGGGTGCTCTTAGTTGGAGCAATAAGAGCCAACTCCGGCTGATGAAAACAGGAAAAGAAAAAAAAAGATTTGTTAAAAAGATGTTGGGAGTCTCCTCGAAGCTCTAGGAAAGAGGGAAAGCTAGATTTGGAGGCTTCCAAGCAGGAAGGAGGCCCCCCCCACAACTATGCTATAGAGCTGGTTTCATGAAGGTGGTGCTGCCAGTGGCAGCACGCTCCACCTGCATAAGCCGCACCTAGAAGCCAGGCGCTGACCCAGGGCCTCTGCTTGGCTGCCTCCACTGCCAACACCCACCCCACCCCCAGAATGGAGAAAAAGAAAGGAGAAGAAATGGGTGACAATAAATAATGAACACAGCAGGGGTGCCTGGGTGGCTCATGGGTTAAGTGTCAGACTCCTGATTTCCACTCAAGTCATGATCTCAGGGTAGCAAGATCGAATCCTGTGTCAGGCAGTGCACTGGGCATTGAACATGCTTGAGATTCTCTCTCTCCCTCTCCTTCTGCCCCTCCTGTCCACCCCCATTCCATCTGCCCCCCTCTCACACATATGCACACTCTCAAAAAAATGAACACAACCTAAGATGAAAGAGTAAAATCAAATGTATAACACTAAATATGAACAGAATAAATTCTTCCATGCTGCTTCCAAGAAGCACTCTGAAAAAAAAAAAAAAGGAAGGAAACAGATTGAAAATGAAAGGGATGGGGAAGCCTCGGTGGCTCAGTGGTTGAGCATCTGCCTTCGGCTCAGGTCATGTGGGGCCCTGGGATCGAGTCCCACATCGGGCTCCCCACAGGGAACCTGCTTCTCCCTCTGCCTGTGTCTCTGCCTCTCTCTCTCTCTCTGTGTCTCTCCCATGCATAAATAAAATCTTAAAAAAAAAAAAAGGAAAATGAAAGAAATGAACAAAGAAACCAGCCAAACTAAAATTTAAGAAGAAAGCGATAGCAGCACGATCACACAAGGTACACTGAATGAATCAAACAGGTTGAGGACAGGCTTAGCCTAACGGCACAGAGGAACAATGAAAGAACAAAATAATCATAGACTTGTACGTGCCAAACAACATAGCCACCAAATATATACGTAAAGGAAAAATGATTAGAAACTATGTTTGGTTGGTGTGGCAATGCTTATAGCCCAGGGAAAGCATCAGGGTTGGCCCGAGTCTGTCATGTAATTCTATTCCTCTTTGCCACTTTTTAGCCTCTCTTAAAGCTAGGAGTAGCCATGTGATCCAGTTAGGACCCGTCACATGTACGAAAATAGCTACTGGGTTTGTTGTTGCTTTTTTTTTTTTAGATTTTATTTATTTATTCATGAGAGACACATAGATAGAGGCAGAGACACAGGCAGAGGGAGAAGCAGGCTTCCTATGGGGAGCCCTATGTGGGACTCAATCCCAGGACCCCGGGATCATGCCCTGAGCTGAAGGCAGATGCTCAACCACTGAGCCACCGAGGTACCCCTCCAAAATCCCTTTTAAATAAGATAATAAATGTCTGCATTATTCACATCACAGTTAGGTATTTTGTTATTTATAACTAAATGTGCCCTAACTAATGTAACTTCAAATCCAAATCTAGAGAATACAGCAAAACCTATACTCAGAGGGGCACCTAGCTGGCTCAGTCAGTATGTAAAGCGTGAAGTCTTAATCATGGGGTTATGAGTTCAAGTCCATGTCAAGGGTAGAGTTTACTTAAATAGACTTAAGGGCTGTTTACTAAAAGTGGCTTTGGGGCACCAGGGCTCTATGCTCAGCAGGGAGTTTGCTTGAAGATTCTCCCTCTGCCCCTCCCCTGCTGCTTTATTTTTTTTTTTTTAAGATTTTATTTATTTATTTATGAGAGACACACACACACACACAGAGGCAGAGACACAGGCAGAGGGAGAAGCAGGCTCCATGCAGGGAGCCGGATGTGGGACTCAATCTCGGGTCTCCAGGAGCAGGCCCTGGGCTGAAGGTGGCACTAAACCGCTGAGCCACCCGGGCTGCCCTCCCCTGCTGCTTTAAAATATATAAACATATCTTAAGAAAAATTTTAAAGTGGGTTAAAAAAAAAGCTATAGTCAGAAAAAAATGAATAGACTACATTTCTTCATTACCAAAAAAAAGATAAATATACCCATTCTAAGAAATTTAAAAAAGCAATGAAAGAAATCAGAGATAAGAAATTAATAAAGCTCAAAACTGAAGTTAATTAGAAAATTTTAAATGGTAAGAAGGACAAATAAATCCAAAAATCTGTTCCTTAAAAAGATCAATGAAGTAAATTAATCCAGAAAGAATCTAATAAAAGAAAAAAGACAGCAAAAATATACAAGATAAAGTATTAGAAAAAATATAACTCTGATATAGAAAAGACTGGGAAAAACTGTAAGAGGATATTTCATTTGAATTTATAGAAACAAATTTGACCCAAAAAGTCAAAAACTGGGATAGACTTATTCTCATGGAGGAAATGGGAAAGATAAAGACCTACCACTAAAAAAAAAAAAAAAAAAAAAAAGCAAAACAAAAACAAAAACACCAGGACCAATTGTATTCACAAATCTTTTTATCATACCTCTAAAGAATATATAATTTTAGTGTTAATAAGAGATTACAAGTTATGGGAAAATATGGAAAATTTCTCCCAACTCACTCATGTTGTAAAGAAACAGCCTTGGAACGCCTAGGTGGCTCATTGGGTGAGCATCGGCCTTTGGCTCAGGTGTGATCCTGGAATGCCTGGATTGAGTCCCACATCAGGCTCTCTACATTGGAGCCTGCTTCTCCCACTGCCTATGTCTCTGCCTCTCTCTCTCTCTCTCTGTATCTCATGAATAAATAAATAAAATCTTAAAAAAAAAAAAAACAGCCTTACTACAAAAAACTGATAAATACCAAAAATAAAGAACATTAGATTCCCTAAGTTGATATCACTTATGAATATCGATGCAAAAATTATAAATAAAATATTTTCAAATAGGGGCACCCGATTGGCTCAGTCGGTGGAGCATGCAACTCTTGACCTCAGGGTTGTGAGTTCAAGCCCCCACTGGTGGAGAGATTACTTAAAAAGTAAAATATTGGGATCCCTGGGTGGTGCAGTGGTTTAGCGCCTGTCTTTGGCCCAGGGCGCGATCCTGGAGACCCGGGATCGAATCCCACATCGGGCTCCCGGTGCATGGAGCCTGCTTCTCCCTCTGCCTGTGTCTCTGCCTCTCTCTCTCTCTCTCTGTGTGACTATCATAAAAAAAAAAAAAAAAAAAAAAAAAAAAGTAAAATATTTTTTAAAAAAGATTTTATTTGGGCAGCCCTGGTGGCTCAGTGGTTTAGCGCCATCTTCAGCCCAGGGCATGATCCTAGAGACCCGGGATTGAGTCCCACGGCAGGCTCCCTGCATGGAGCCTGCTTCCCTTTGCCTTTGTCTCTGCCTCTCTCTCTCTCTGTGTCTCTCATGAATAAATAAATAAAACCTTAAAAAAAATTTTTATTTATCTATTTGAGAGAGAGAAAGAGCACGAGCAGGGGAGGGGCAGAGAGAGAGGGAGAAGCAGACTCCCTGTTGAGCAGGGAGCCTGATACAGGATTCAATCCCAGGACCCCAGGATCATGACCTGAGCTGAAGGAGACACTTTACCAACTGAGTCACCCAGGCGCCCCAAAAATAAAATATGTTTTTTAAAATTACAAATAGAATTAATAACATATTAAGAGAATAATAATATATTATGACCAAATAAGGTGACTCTAAAAATGCAAGTATAGTTATATCAGGAAATAGATCAACATGATCCATTACATGACCAATTAAAGAAGAAAAACTATGTGATGTCATTTCAATAAATGCTGAACAGAAGTTCATAAGATTTGGCCATCATTAAAGTATTAAGCAAAAATAAAAATAATACTTACTCAAGTGTAGGAAAAGATTTTTATCAGAAGACAGCAATAAATATTATCATAAACGGTAAAACATTCAAACCATTTCAATTAAATTGGGACACGACAGGGAGGGCACCTAGACCATTTACTCCAAATTGTCTTGGAGTTCTAATGAATACAATTAGAGGAAGAAATTCCATAATTAGTGTGAACATTGGAAAAAAGATAAACTGTCTTCAGTTGTGGATGTTTTGGCACCCTCCAAACTGAAGAGACTCTGGTTTGTAGGGGGAAAAAAAGAGAGTAAATAAGAAGGCTAAATACAACATAAATATATAAAACCCTTTTCTCTAAAATAAAAACAATCATCAAAAAATGGAAAAGAGGAAAATATTACACTTAAAACAGCAATAAAAAGTATTAAATCTGAAAGAAACTAAAGACACAAATGCCTGGAAATATGTCTTATGTTCATAGCTTTGAAAACAATATTTTTTATGTTTATTTTTGCTTACTATCATTTTTTGCAGAGACAGGAAAAACCATCCTAAAATTCCTATGAAATCTTCAGAGACCCCAAATTGCCATGCTAACTTAGAAAATAGAGAAGTTTGGAGAAAGATGCAAAGTTTCAAAAATTAAAATCTGTATGACTAAGGGAAAATTAAAAGTCCCGAGGCCACAAATAAAGTTTATGAATAAAGAAAAAAAGAGACCAAGCCCAATGATGGAAGATTTCAGTACAAATCTCCTCCATGTGTGCATCTCAGTAAAGGAAATCCGTCTAGATGACTCGGATCCTGCAATCTCAATGGGCCTTCTATAAGTGTTTGGCCTGTTATTTAAGATGTCTGGAGGGTTCAAAAGAATCAGTCATGTTAGATTTGTAATTGCCATTTAAGTTTTAAGGAACTAAAATTAATCACATTAATAATAATGTTTAAATGTTCAAAGAAATTGATTTCCAGAGTTCTATTACTTTCATAAATTGTTCAACACATTAAGTGCCAATACAATTGAGCGCTCCCCTCCAGACGCAAAAACCTCCTGGATGTTAAAGAATTATCAAAAATGTTAGACTGAGACTGCCTGAAAGTAACTAAAAGCCCCCAAACCAGGAGCTGAAACTAGCCATGAGCAGGGGTCTCTGAGGATGGTCTGTTCGCCTCAAAGCCCCTAGGTCTCCTTTTGTGTTCTCTGCCGTGTGAAGGTGTCCCCTGGGTTTGTACAGTTAGTGGCCCTGGATGGATACTTATCTTAAACAGAAAAGTCCAGATATAAGCTGCAGAGCTAGGACAACCCGCTGCTTCCAGGTTTCTACTAGCGTTCTCAGGATGTGTGGGGTCTTTGTCCTCGTGGCCCCCAAATGTAGCCCAGTTGTAGCATCTATGTTCTGTCAGCTAGGTTGGGGAAGCAGGGAATAACAGGGTCATGGACCAAGGTAGATGTCTCCCAGGAAGGGTTCCAGAAGCTTCCATTTGGCCTTTATTGTCACATCTCATTGACCAAGGTTAGTCAGTCATTTGGCCACATCTAGCAGCAAAGGAGTCTGGGAAATGTAGCCTTTATTTGGGATGGCCATATAACCTGGGAAAAATCAGGGGTTATACACTGATAAAAAAAAGACGACAAATAAAGTGGGACAATTAGTCTCTGCCACATAGGGGAGAAAGTACCTAATAACAAATGTGAAATGTGGGGAACCCTGGGTGGCGCAGTGGTTTAGCGCCTGCCTTTGGCCCAGGGGGCGATCCTGGAGTCCCGGGATCGAGTCCCACGTCAGGCTCCCGGCATGGAGCCTGCTTCTCCCTCTGCCTGTGTCTCTGCCTCTCTCTCTCTCTCTCTCTCT
This sequence comes from Vulpes vulpes, assembly GCF_048418805.1. Taxonomy (NCBI): domain Eukaryota; kingdom Metazoa; phylum Chordata; class Mammalia; order Carnivora; family Canidae; genus Vulpes; species Vulpes vulpes. The sequence continues at coordinate 415,715 of NW_027325813.1, forward strand.
CTCTCTCTCTCTCTCTGTGTGACTGTCATAAATAAATAAAAAATTTTTAAAAAATGTGAAATGTGTATGTGCTGAATGGGGTAGCATTCCCTCCAAAACGCGTGTCCTTTCCAGAACCTCAGAATGTGACCTTATCTGGAAATAGGGTCGTGGCAGATGTAATTATCTGAGATGAGATCAGGTTCAAGTAGGGTGGCCCTTTAAAATCGAATAAGAAGAGGGGAGACCCAGGCCCAGACTTGCAGGAAGAAGCGCCTGTGAAGACCAAAGGAGAGGTTGGATCTACAAGCCAAGGAACGCCAAGGATTGCCAGCAACACCAGAAGGGGAAAGGCGCCAGAAAGATCCTCCCCTAGAACCTTCAGGGAAAGCACAACCTGCGGGCATCTTGATGTCAGACGTCAGGCCTCCAGAACTACAAGAGAATAAATTTTTGCTGCTGAAAGCCGCCCAGCTTGTGGTACTTTGTCATGGCGCCCTGGAAACCAACGCAATGTATATATAAATAGCAGTCCTGGGGCAGCCCCAGTGGCCCAGCGGTTTAGTGCTGCCTTCAGCCCAGGGTGTGATCCTGGAGATCCAGGATTGAGTCCCTACCCTGCATGGAGCCTGCTTCTCCCTCTGCCTGTGTCTCTGTCTCTCTCTCTCTGTATGTCTCTCATGAATAAATAAATTAAATCTTCAAAAAAAAAAAAGCCCTGAGAAGAAAGATGTATACTTTATGAATGTAATTTAAGATTTGGAATAAAGGACATAAAAATAGAAGCTACATGAAGTGAGGAAAAATGTGATACTCTTGCAGAGAATATTTTACTTTTTTCCTTCTCCTTCTATAAACTCAAAGCAATCTTAACCAAAATTTCCTTTGGATTTTTTCCCATAATCTGGCATATCAATTTTAATTTCAATATGAAAAGAGAAAATCTGCAAGAATAGCCAAGCGAATTCTGAAAAAGAGTAACACTGTTGGGAGAGAAGAGGGATCGCCCTGCGAAGTATTTCAAAACTTTAAGAATATTGAATATTGGATATTAAATGTACCCTAAAGTTAGAGTAGCTAAACTGGCTTACAAAGGCTTCATACCAGCCAAATCTGAGAAATTTTGAGCATTCAAGTAAATAATGATGTGATGAATTATATAGCCCATTGAATGAAGTAGGAGATCATGAATCTGTACTAATATAAACACATAACTACAATGAAAATGTGATGAAGCATGGGATAGTTATATAATTTCAAATGACCTCCTCTAGAAAACAGTTATTCATTTCAACAGGAAAAGGAGTAACTAGTAGATACCACCTTAATCAAATGGTCCAAGTGGACGTGGTGAGCAACGGGACAGATGGACATCGTGTGCTATGTCCTGGGGTCCCATGAGAACACCACATCACCTTGGTGATGTCCCTGCTAAGATGTGTGACCTGAATCTAATCATAAGGAAGCATTGGGTGAGCCTCAATTCAGGGGCAGACAGCAATTGTTCCCTTGCCTATCACTGATCATATAGCACCCCTAGCGGTGGGGAGAGGCTGGGAAAATGAGCATTTCGTTGGGCTAGTTGTTGCTTCCTCTCCTCCCAAGTGAATGAAGATTCTGTTAGCAGGAAGATGAGTTGGGTTGGTGGGCAAGTGTTACAGGCTGAACTGTGTCCCCTGCAAGATTCTTTTGGGGTGTGTGTGTGTGTGTGTGTGTGTGTTTAAGTAGGTTTCACACCCAATGTGGGGCTTGAACTCGCAACTCTGAGATCAAGTTCAAGAGTCGCAGGCTCTACTCACTAAGTCAGGCAGGCACACCTCCCCACACCCACCCCCCCGCCTTACAAAATTCCTGTGCTAAAGTCCCAATTGCCAGGACCTCAGAATGTGACTACATTAGGAGACAGAGCTTTTAAAGAGGGGATGAAGTTAAATGATGTCATAGGGGTGAACCCCAGTCCAGTAGTATTAGTGTCCTTATAAGAAGAGGAGAGTCCCGGGGCACCTGGGTAACTCAGTCGGTTAAATGTCTGCCTTAGGCTCAGTTCATGATCCCAGGATCCTGGGATCAAGCCTCAGGTCGGGCTCCCTGCTCAGTGGGGAGTCTGGTTCTCTCTGTGATCCTCCCTTCTGCTCGGTGCTAGCTTGCTCTCTCTCTCAAATAAATAAATAAATAAAATCTTAAAAAAAAAAAAAAAAAGAAGAAGAGATTAGGACACAGACACACACAGAAGGAAGGCCATGTGAGGACACAAGCTGAAGGTAGCCATCAGCAAGCCAAGGAGTGAGACCTCAGAAGAAACAACCCCACCGATACCCTGATCTCAGACTTCCAGCCTCTAGGACCGCTGGAGAATTTGTTGTTGAAGCACATCAATCAGTTCTGGTGGCGTTTGCACGCTGCTACAGTAAGTACCAGTGTCAGTCGTGGGGAGGTGCTGGCTAGGGGAAGGCAGGACTCGGGAGAGTCCACCCACCCAGGCCTTTCTTCGAAAGAAATAGATACAGAGCAGAGGTTGGAGTGGAGGGGGGTTTCACAGCTGTTGGAACCGCTGTCTTCCCTCCTCCCTGCTGTGTTCCCTGACCCTGATGTCCCCATCAGAAGCACACTTGGGATGCGCCCCACCATAGGAGCCCACCTGGCCAGTTGTTTCTGGGGAGCTGCTGGTTCAGCTGACTACTCCATTCACACGTCATAAGGCCCTAGAACAGGTCACAACATCCAGAACCAGGGAATGTTCTCAAGATCTGTTGGAGAAACGGGACTCTGTCGCTGGGAGGCCAGCCACCTCTCCTTCACCTGTCCTTCTGGATGGATGTGCTCTTTACCTTCTACCTGTTTGCTCTCATGTGGCCTCTGCAACTCTGCGCTCGGCCACCTTTATACCTTCTGGAAATGCCTCGACCTTTGTCGTGTGTTGAATGGCACCCCCCTTCCCAGATTTCCAGTCCTGCTAATCCACACATCTCTTGTGTTAGTTTTCATTTTGTTGGTTGGTTGCTTGGTTGTCATTTTACTGGGATTTTAGGAGGAAGGAGAGGTAAAGGCTCAGCTCAGCTTTGCCATCTTCTTTTTTATTAAGATTTTATTTATTCATGAGAGACACAGAGAAAGAGAGAGAGAAAGAGAGAGAGAGAGGCAGAGGGAGAAGCAGGCTCCATGCAGGGAGCCCAATGCGGGACTCGATCCCAGGATCACGATCTGAGCCAAAGGCAGAAGCTCAACCACTAACCCAGGTGCCCCAGCTTTGCCATATTGAACCAGAAGTACAGGCAGCTTTGGCTGGATGGTTGGATAGATGGAAGGATAAGGGGGAAAGTGGATGAATAACTGAACAGATGAGGAACATTCACTCTTCCTCGTGGGCAAAGCACAGTGCACTCCAGTGATTGAGGGCTGGCAGGTGGATGGCTCCAGGGTCAGCCTGACCACCAGGCTTGCACTGCCCAGAGACCCCCTGGGCCACACGGCTTCCTTCCAGTCTGGGGTGGGCTGGGCATCCTACCCACACCCTCCCAAGGTCTGAATATACCCAGTGGGGAGAAAGGCTGATGAAATCCCTAGAAGCCCCTGGCTGAGGGTGGGAGAGAACAGACTTCCAGGCAAGAGCACCAGAGTGCTCTGTTAGGATCACACCAGGCTCAGGCACCATCTGATTCCATCTAAGAAGGAGGTGGGGGAGTCCAGGAGCAAACTGAAGGCCCTGTTGTGCAGTGTAGGGGGGGTGTGGGGCCTGCAGCCCCCAGTCCTGGGGGCCAGCTACTTCTTCCCCTTTCCCCTCAGATTTGCAAGGACAGTTGGGAGACTTTGGAAAGACAGGACGTCTCCCTGGGGCAGAGTGGAGCAAGGGCAGCCTCCTCTCTTTTCCCCACTGTCCACAGAGGTGCTCCTCCTCTCCCTTCCCCACCTGAGCGGGTTATCCATGCAGCCTCTCCCACTCTCCCATGCTGGACCCTCCTCCCCTCCCAACCAGGGTCCAGCATCGGCCCTCTCCGACTCCCCAGCTCCACCTCTGGAAAGGGCTTTCCTCCCACGGGCCTTAAACCTTCCTCCTAGCTTTCCTCTCCTGCCTCTTCCTCCCTCCCTCCAAACCTCTTCCTTCCACCTTGCTTTCTTTCTAGTTCTGCAGCTTTCCCTTCCAGGAGGCTGCCCAAGTGAAGACAGGGAGCACTGACAGCTGGAAGCCACTTGCAAGGAGCTCTTGAAAGGCCCAGAGCAGGAGAAGCCAGCAAGGGCCGCACAGCAGACCCAGATCCCCGCCAGCCAGCCAACCAGCCTACTCTCAAAGGGAAAAGGGAGGCTCTCAAGGCTGGTCTGAGACCCCCAGGTGAGGGGTGGGGGACCCTCTCAGGGGTCTTTGAGGTCCAAAGGTTTTTATCACAATGCTTAGGATCAAGTCTGGGTGAGGGGTGCATGGGGGTTCTTTACACTGTGGCTTCTACTTTGGGATAGGTTTGAACCTTTTCATCATAAAAAGTGTAAAAACAGGACACCTGGGTGGCTTGGTGTTTGAGCATCTGCCTTTGGCTCAGGTTGTGAGATCTGAGATCAAGTCCTGGGATCTCAGTCCTACATCGGGCTCCCCGCAGGGAGCCTGCTTCTCCCTCTGCTTATGTCTCTGCCTCTCTCTCTGTCTCTATGTCTCTCATGAATAAATAAATAAGAGCTTTAAAAAAAAAAAAAAAGGCTTAAAAACTAAGAGCATCAAACGTGTTTTTCTCCCCAAGCTCCAGAGCAGAACATGGACCACGGTGGGACCTCTCTATCTGAATCGCACAGACACCCTTCAACTCAACAAAAAACTGGCCGTGTGGTCTTCCTTCCTTTACTGCACACCTTTCTCTGCTCAACATGGTCCTCTCACCCTCACATCAGCCCTGGCTGGGGTGGACAGCCCCACCTCACCCCTGCCTGGGGTAGGGAGGTGCTCCTCTGGCCCCGGGTGGGAGCTTCCTTGCCCTCGGCAGAGACACAGCTCCTAAGTACAAGAGAGTCGAGACCAGACATCCTTGGCACAGGGATGGGAGCCTGTGGGTAAGCAGGCCTGTCTTGGTCCATCTCAGGGAAGCTTTTTTTTTCTTTTTTAATTTAAATTCAATTAGGCAACATATAGTACATCATCAGCTTCAGACGCCGTTCTCAATAATTCACCTGCGATGTATAACACACTGTGCTTATCAGATGGAGGAAGTTTGTGAATGTTTCTCAGAAAGTCCATGTGGAATGAAGCCCCTGTTGCCCACAGCATCAACCCCAACAGCCCCCAGGCCTGACTCTTGCTTCCTAGGACCACCTCCCACATAACGGGCCTGTGGACCCCAGCAAGCCTAGTCTCAGACTCCACTCTCTAGGACACACAGTAGTGGTTCACTGGGGCCACCGTAACAAAGGGGGACCAGGAGGCTAAAAAAAAGAAATATATTTGCTCATGGTTCCAGAGGCTGAAGTCCGAGGTCAAAGTGTTGGCACGGTTGGTTCCTTGAGGCTGTGAGGGAAGGATCTGTTCCAGGCAGGCCTCTCCCATTGGCTTGGAGACAGCTGTCCCCTCCCCGTGTCCTTCACATTGTCTTCCCTCTATGTCTGCCTCTGGACCCCAGATTTCCCCTTTTATAAAGACATCAGTCATATTGGATCAGGGCCTGTGCTCTGACCTTATTCTCACTTTATTACCTCTGTAAAGAGCCTGTGTCCAAATAAAGTTGTATTCTGAAGGACTGGAGGTTAGGGTTCCAGCATATGAATTTAAGGAGGCAGGGGGAGGTGAGGCCACAACCAGACCCATAACACATGGAGCATTAGGATGGTGACAGCTCTAGCCCTAAGCCCTAGCCCTTGCAGGTGGCGTGGGCTCGGTGGGAAAGCCTGGAGAAACAAAATGGCAGTCAGCCCAGCCAATGTCAACTCGGGCAAGGCTGTGGACACCAGAAAGCCTAAGTTTTTGTTTGGGAGAATATCGTTATTGTGAATATATATATATTTTTTTCATATATATATATATTCACATATATATCATATATAAAAATATAAATAAATATATAATTTTATATATCATATATTTTTATATTTTTTCACATTTTACATATGACAAAGTTTCAAGAGCCCCTGACCTCCTACAGCCATGGGGCACAACTTGTGGACCATTGGGCCCAATATTTAGCCATGAGAGGTGCAGAGGAGGCTACGCGCTGCCTCGGGAGGCCTCTTAGGCCAACTCGGGAACCTGACCGGGAAGGAACAGAACCCTAAGCCCTGGGATGAGAACATTTGGAGTAAAAGTCTGAGTACTGACCACCAGAGTCTTCTGACCCCTGAGGCTGGCATGGGAAGCCCATCACTCTGACTAGGTAAGAGGAGACGTCTCCCGCGGTGACCATGTGACGGTGTCACCTGAGGCAGATACCCCTCCAGATTACACTTTTCCTTCTCAAAATTCACCTTCGCCTCTTCTTCTTACCACAGCATGGACCAAGTAGGGAAGCACACTCCCTCCCCAGGAGGACATCATTAACTCGCCCCAAGAATTGAGAAAGCCGCTGACACACCCGAGCAGGAATGAGGGGTGCACGTGTGGGGCTGGGCTGAAGGCTTGCAGACTAATAGGGGCAGGGGGGCAATAAACAGCACGGGAGGCAGTGTCGATGTGAGAGCACTCGCCATGACACAGGGGTTACCCAACTGATGAGGTCACCTGCCGCCAGCCCTGGTGCACTGGCAAGGGGGCTCCTTGAGGCCACAGCCCCCAATGGGATGGAGACACTGTGACAAGGGGTCTGAAGCTCCCCCACCCCCCTTTTTAAAAGATCTTATCTATTTATTTATTTGAGCAAGAGAGAGAGAGAGCACAAACGGGGGGAAGGGCAGAGGGAGAGGGAGAAGCAGGCTCTCAGCTGACCAGGAGCCTGAGGCAGGGCTCCATCCCAGGACCCTGAGATTATGACCTGAGCTCAAGGCGGACTCTTAACCCAATGAGCCACCCAGGTGCCCCTTGAACCCTCTTTTTGATGTTTAACTGCTGACAGCTTTTCAGCCTCACTCCCCCCTTCTCTCTTTGCACCCACATCTGGGAAAACTGATAAAAAAGCCTGATGTGCCTTCTTTTGGTATCAGCAGAAGACTCAAACCCCATCAGTGGAGGGGTGCTTGGCCCAGCCTGCCCTCTAACAGCAAGAAAACCCAGCCCAGCCTCCCCTCCTGGTTCTCTCAGGCCATTCTGGACCCGCTTGAGAGCCCGCTTACTCTCCCCATTCTCCTTAATTATGCATGTAATCCATATTTTCACACCTTCTGATGTGTGTACTGCACACGTCTCAACATCTGAAACAAATTTTGGGGGTCCAGAGGGCTCATCTGCCTCTGCAGGTGACCACAACAGATGCTGAAACAGTCTCAGCATAGTTCTGAGGAAAGGGCCAGAAGGCTCAGGTTGATGGAAATGTAGGGATGGATTTATTACCTCTGACCATGCTCTCCTGAAGGGGGCACACTGTATCTCAGATTCACACCCTTTGGGGAGCACTCACCGTGGAGATCTCATATCTGTCAGTGCCAGCCGTCGTCCTTGTCACCGGGTGCCTGCACAATGAAACCACCAGTGGAATGACCATGGAGGTTTGACATGGAGGTTTCTCATGGCCTAACAGTATGAGCTTCCTTTCACAAAGCAGGTCCCAAGGCTCGGTCCCATAGCTGAGGAATGGCCAATGTGTCAGAGCCAGGGGCTGAGGTTCGCCCTCCATACAGCATCAGCCCCAGGGAGATCAACTGGACCCTTCATGGCAAGTTGATTGCACCAGATTCTTCTGCTGGAGAAGCCGGCAGTTCACACTAGATTGGACACCAACTTGCGATCAGGTTTGTCTTCTCTGCCCACATCACCTGTCCCATCACTGCCATCGTCACCCCCATGGAGTCAGGCCATTGTCCTCCAGGATCTCATGGAGGTGCTGCTTCCAGGAAGAGGCTGCCCTGGCCCTCCTCAGCCCTGCAATTTAGATCCTGGCCAGTCAGAGGTCCTAGTTTCCAGCAGAGGGAACGCTTCCACCAGGGGACAGTGCCACAGCTGCCACCCAGTCACTTTGGCAGAAACAGTGGTCACTTAATTGATGGGGATAAATGGCTTGAGGACCCGAGATGCCAGGGTTGCTGCTTACTGCACGCAGAGGTGTCACCGAGGTCCCTCTAGGTGCCCAGTGGCAATTTATGAACAGGCATTTGCAGCAGACTCAACTGAGATGACAAAGATGAGTTGACAAGGGCTCAGACTTTTCATGGGCGAGAGGCTGGGTCACCCCACCAGGCACACAGCCTGGACCAGAGGGCACTCGGGCTGAGTGAGGGGCAGAGGAGGGAGGTGAGGAACGTCAGTAACAGGCTTGGGGCTGGCTGCAGCACTGAGGACTCTCACCATCAAGTCTTTATTTAGAGGTTGTAACCGGCCATCTCTTTGGAGACTCTGAAAGAGTGAGTCTATGCAGAGAAGACAGCTTCAGTGGCCCCCTGGACACTCAGGTCTTGGCCTCAGCTGTTTGGGCTGTGCATGGGGTGCACAGTTGCATGTCTCCACCTCCTGCTCCAGGCTCTTTCAGTACAACAGACAGGGGTAAAGGACAGTGGAAGCTGGCACATGCAAAGCTTGGAAGTTGAGGGCTAGGGTTGGTGCACCCCAGGGCAACCCTCGACCAGCAGTGGATGGCACTCAGTGAATAATGCTTCCATTCCTCATCCTTTGGGAATGGACAACTCTGGGAGACATGTGAGTACTTTCTGGGTCATTTCAGGTGGAATGACACACAGTTGCCATAATGGTGACCTCAGCAACGCAGCTTCCCGTGGCCTTTCTTCCTTCCCTGACTCATTCTACCCCTCCACTCCCACTCCACGGATACTTCCCAAATAATAATCCCTGCCTTAGGCTCTGCCTCTAGGGATGACTGAGGTCCCTCCAAACCTGCTTCTCCTCCTTCAGTCTCCATCCAGGTGAAGAACCACTATCTACCCAGTTGTCCAAACTAGAAACCCAGGCACAATCGTGACACCTCCCTGACCCTTACAGCAAAATCATTTCCCAGGTCTTGACAACTCTACCACCTAAGCCAACCTCCAGGTTATCCATCCTCCCTTTTTCACAGACATGTGCATGGCCGCCACCACTCCCCACCTACATGGCCGTTGGGAGGGTTGGGACGTGAGTTGATTCTTACCTGTTCTCTGTCATCAACCCTGTATGTTCCTGTCCAGCCTCTATCCTGAGCCCAGGGTGAACCTAAATGCAGAGAAGCTTAGAGGACTCTCCCAGCTGTCATCCATTTCTGCCCTGACTGCCATTCTCTGGGCTCAGACAGGAGTGCCGAGCTTGGTTGAACAGCAGATAAGCATTAGCTCGAGACAGTCCCAGGTTCCAGAACCTGCAATTCCAGAGACCTGGGACACTGACCACCCCAGGGTTCTAGAAGAGAACACACTTGGCAGGAAGGAGAGAAAAGGTGAAGATGAGATGTACCACTCCACTTCTGATGACACCTTGCAAGGACCCCAGCGGTGGGCACTCACCCATCTACATTCCAGCTTCCAGTTCCCGAGCACTTTCTCACCCCTCACCATCCCACCACATGTCCGGAGGCCTCAGAAAACAGGCTGACCTAAGATCATGGTTGGTAACTGGCAGGCCTGGGGCTCCCAGGGGCTGGAGCTCCTTCTTCATCACTGCTGTGATGCCACCAAAGTGAAGGCTCGAGTGCAAGAGATTTTTTTCAAAATCATCTTTAATGTATTTTTAATAATTTTTTGCCTCATTTACCAGATAAATCATCTAAATAAATAGATGCTATACAGTCTCTTACCAACATCAGTACAAAAATAAACCGCGCTCTGCATCCACTCTAGCCCTCCCAGCACACACTCACTCAGAAAAGGCATGTGCTTGGAATCAACCCGCACTCCCATCCCTCCCAAATACATTCACGTTGTCTGAACAAAGCTCGACGCTCATTCCGTGCAAAGGCAGCGTTCTTGTGCTGAGACGTGGAGGCCAGGCTGGCCACTTACAAAGCAAAGCTAAGCCACCTTACACGGGCATAGCACCTCCCCCCGCAGGAGGGGAGTCAGCAATGGGATCGTCACCCTGAAGGGATGACAGGGCTCGGCTGGGCATTACAAGTGGCCGTGCCAGGGGTGGGGGAATCCTGTCCTCGCCCCATCCCACAGCAAGAGGAAAGTACCGACCGGGCTCTCTACATTCAAAATGAGAAGGGGCTGGGGAAGGAAAGACAGGCAGTCCGACTCTTTCTAAGCCCCTACCACCCCTGTGAGTACTGGCCTTCTGGGGTGGGGTGGGGTGGGGCGGGGTAGGTGGGAGCTCAGTGTCCCAGGCCCCCCCGGGATGCTCAGGGCTGGGAAAAGGCCTGCGAGGCCACATCCAGCCCCTCATAGAGGTCTCCACCCTGGGGAGCCGTGGGGAGCCCCAGCTCATAGGCTTCTGCCCTGAGACGCAGGGTGCCCTGCATGCCCAAAGGGCCGAAGAAGAGGCAAGAAGCATCCTGCCATGCAGACAGAACATGAGCCGTCTCACTCCACAAACAGCCCCCAGCCTCCCTCCCAGCCTGCAAATTGCACAAACAGCTCTTTGAAAGTGCCCATGAGGCAGGAAGAAGTCCCATGTCCCCTGGGGGATGGGGTGTGTGCCTTCTACTGCAAGCTGCCAGTCGGGTCCCAAAGCCAAGGCCAACAGCATTCGATTAGAGGCCTCTCTGGCCACCCCCGCTCCACCCCCACCAACTCCAAGCTGCCCTTCCCAGACCCAGGGTCTCACAGCAGGGTGGGGCGGGTGGGGGGCTCTGCTGCCCCTCCTACCCCCACGAGCTCCTCTAGAGTCAACTTCCCAAGCTGGGAGGAACCACCAGAGAGGACCACCCCCCCCACCCCCCCCCACCCCCATTGGAAGCACTGAATTGACCCTGGACAACAAAGGATTAAGGAGGAAGGAAAGAGACTCAGGGATTTAGGAATCTTGCCAGCAGGGCACCCCAAACAAAAATGGGGTCCAGGCTGTCTTTGGTTCAGGAACTCGGGAAGAAGGGGTCTGGGGGAAGAATCGCCCTATCCTTGCCTCAGCAGGATTCTGCTGACTTCTTCAGGACAAAGCAGAGTGGAGAGAGCCCTGGGAGATGGTGGGCAGGGCCTCCCCCTACAGGACCCCAACGCTGATGATGGGGGAAGGTGGAGGGAGCCGGCCTCTTACCTTTGCTCCCCTGGCTCCTCTTATCCACCCCCATCTGGCTTTTTCTCCCTTCCAGGGCTGGAGCAGGAGAGAAGCCCCTCCTCACACTTGGGAAGCTACTTGGCCACAGGACACATTTGTGCAAAGTAGGAGATGAGCGTCCCTCCTCCCAGCATCCCTTCTCCCAGCATCCCTCCTCCCAGCAGCAAAAGCCTTCTGCCCAGCAGGCCCAGCGGCTCCAGTGCTTAAGCACAGCCTGACCGGATGACGCGCAGAGGCCCCCCCACAACACACACAGGAAAACCGGGGCACTCCCAGCTGTGGCATCTGGGATGGATGGGCAGGGGAAGCAGGATGGAAGGAGGAAGGGTTTCAGGAGTTGAAGGCTGCCCTGAGAAGGTGGTGGGACACTCCCTCCCTCTCTGGGAGGGCAGAAAAAGAGAGGAGGGGGTAGGGTTGAAAAGTCACCTGAGTCAGAGAAAACAAGAGCCCCTCAGGGGAGGAAGGACAGGATCGAGTGCCTCAGAGCCTGTGCTGACCCTGGCACGCCTGCGGCCCGCCAGGTAAGCCACAGAACCATACTGTGTGCCGGGAGCCTCGAGGCCATCCGGCCTTCACTGACAGCTGTGAGCGGACCGAGTCAGGATAGATCCTGTCCCGTGCCGTGCCGTGCAAGGGTGGGAAGTGTGGGGTAACTGTGACAAGTTCTCAGGTGCTGTGAACCACCCCACAATTTGCCAGGTCAGGGTTTCGAAACAGGTTTGCAAGACCCGCTGTGTGCATCTGCAGACACACACCTGCAGTCACGAGGTCACAGGGCAGTGTGTGTGCACCCATGTGGCTGCGTGTGCATGTGAGTGTCTCTCACAGGCCAGGTGATGGGGGGCAGGGGCTCCCAATGGGAGGGGCTCAGCTGGCAGCCACCCCAGGGAAGGGTATGGAACATACCCCAACAACCTCAAAGCCTTCCTCTTGCGCCCTCATTTTGACCCAGTCATTTTTGGTCAAAGCCAAACTCCATATCCCACCGCAAAGCTGGAGTGGAAAGTTAAAAAGAAAGAACCCCACCCCCCACCCCAAAAAGGAAAAGGGAAACCAGCCAGAAAGGTGGGAGTGGGTGGCTCAAGGGAGAGGGTCTGGGCCCTCCCATCCTCCTTTGGTTCCTGGGACCAGCTGCTGCATCTCTAGAGCCGTACAGTGATGGAGATGGATGGAGATGCAGGCGGCCAGGGGTGGGTGGCCCTCCTGGCCTGGAGGCGGCCCCCTGACTGGCAGGGCAATGCCAGGCCGCCCCAGCCCCAGCCCCCTACGCAGACCACCAAGCCTTTCTGTAAACATCACGCGCAGAGAAAGGGGCGAGGTGGCGGGAGAGTGTCAGGATCTTCCCCCTGCTCCTGTTCCATGTTTTTTAAATAAAATAATTACCCCGCCCCCAACCCCTCCCCATCTCTGGAAGTCCCCACCCCAAGCCCAAAAGCAAACAGTTTACGAAGAGTAAAAATGGTGACTCAGAACTTCCCGCCGCGGTCCCGGAAGAAACCTTCAGCCGCCTGGGCCTCCCGGAAGGTGACGGTGACGGAGTTGGCGGTGATATCGGTCACTGTCACTTCACTTGCGGGGAGCACGGGTGTCCAAGGAGGTGGCCCCTCGGCCAGGTCTGCATCTGTGACAGACACAGGAGATGGACTGAGCTAAGGACAGCACTGGCAACACTGCTGCCTTTGGATCCCTGCCCGCCCAGCACCAGGTCCCCCTCTGGAGCTGCAGCCAGCTCTGGGTCTAGCTTAAGGCCGGACGCCCGGGAGGAGGTCACTACCTTCGTCTTCCCAGCCTGGATAGGCTGACCCCCAGTGGGACCCCAGGAAGAGCTCGGGGCTGTGCCAGGGCCCCTGCAGGCTGTGCAGCCTCGGAAGCACCTCGGGCCCCCTCTGGGCATTGCAGCACTTGGACCCAATGGCTCGAGGGAACCCCCCCCCCCCAGCACTCTGGGGCTTGGGCATGGGATGCCTTACCCTCCTCCTCGGGGGGCTGCTCAGCAGGCTCCCACTCGCTGGCCGCCTGCAGGACGTCCGGGGCCGCTGGCTCCTGCAGGAAGAGCTCCCGTGGATGGCTGTGACTCTCCAGGTCAGGCCCGCGGGGCGGGAACTTCTTGCGTGAGAGCCGCAGGTACTTGTGGGCCTTCCGCGGCTTGCGGAGCGGGAAGGGCAGGGCGGGCACCATGGGGCCCTTGTCCACCATGGGTGCCCCTGCCTTGACCACCCCCTCAGGGCTCCCGCTGCCGAGTGGGCGCGTCAGAGAGAAGCACAGCTTCTCCTTGCCCTTGGCCTTGTGCGAGCTCCGCAGGTCCATGCTGTACAGCCGCTGCGGGGGCAAGCCAGGGCACGGCGGGTCAGCCCTGCCCTCCCAGCCGCTGCCGCGCCTTTGCTCATGCTGTTCCTCCCACCTGGAGTGCCCTTCCCTGTGTTTCACGGCCTGGAGCCAGCCATTCCTCCAACCCCTAGCCCAGCCCAGAAAGCCACCCTCTGAGCAGCCACAGCCTGCATCACCCACCCCCACTGCCCCAGCCTGGCCTGGTGCAGCTGCTCATCTTGGCCCCACAGGGCAGCCACCTCTCCCCAGGGGGGTTGTGTACAGCTCAGGGCCGGGCCAGCGCAGCAGAGGAGCCCACAGGAGCACAGACTGAAAACTGACCAAGAAAAAGCAAATCTGGATTTCTTCTGGTCCCAACTAAGGAGTTCTTCACCACGGGGAAGGAATCTTTGCCTCCTAAAGGACCCCCAAGGCTGAAACAGCCAGCTGGCCAAGGAGACGGTGTGAGGTGGATGCCCTCGGGTTCTGGGGGCAAGTACCCAAGGGGTGCACATGGCACTGGGTGCCCCAGGTCACGCAGCCACTGGGATGGTGTTCTGCTCGCAGCCCACAGGGTGCTCCTCTGCTCTGCAGGCCCTTCCCCCTGCAGGTGCCACATCGCACTCTAGGGATTTGTCTTATTGACTTTGGCTGAAATGGATACAAATCCAAGAAAGATGCTTGGTGCTAAGTGTTGAGAGGGCCTGGATAGGTCCAGGACAGTACCTTCTGCTGCCACCTATCACCAGAGGCCAGGGAAGACAGTGAGGCTTCAGATGGGACGGTGGCTCAAACCTCCCCAGCTGGGAGCAGAGATCACAGGCATAAGCTCCATTCTCCCACCCTGCCCACTAACTCCCAACACTTGGCACAGGGTACAGGTTGTTCTGGGACAGAAGGAGGGCCAGCCAGGGAGAGGTAGGGACAAGACTGTAATGCCAGCAGCACTTATCCTACTGCAGCTTCATCAAAATCCACTCCTTCATCCTGGCTCGGTGGCCATCACAAGCCTAGTAAACTCCTCTAACGCTGCAAGGCAATCCGTCTTTGCCCTTCACCTCACCAAGAGAGAACCGCAGCTACTAATAGGCATCCAGGAGCCCCCGGACTCAGACCTAGGTTTGAATCCAGCTGTGTTACCCTGGGTAAACTCCTGGCCTCCCTGAGCCTCAGTTTCTCTGTCAGTGAGACGATGAAGAAGCCGGCCTCCAAGACTGCCCCCCCCCCCAATTCCTGCCTCAAGGAATTCACATCCATGTGTAGTCCCCTCAACCCCTACCTACTATAGGACTTCTTCCAAGGCTAGTTCATTAAAGACACTGTGCCCCCTGCTTGCTCTCTTGGATCCTCTGCTCTGGGGGAAGATAGGGGCCACACTGTGAAACCACCTGGGAGTCCTCAGAGAGGCCCAAATGCAAAGTTCCAGGCCTCCTGTCAACAACCAACACTGACCTGCCACCACACGAGGAGCTACCTTGGAAGCAGGTCACCCAGCCCCGGTCCAACCTCCAGATGAGTGCACACTGGTTGACATTACAACTGTAGCCTGAACTAGAGTCGCTAAAGAACCAGCTATGGGACTCCTGCATTCCTGACCCACCAAGACTGTGTGATATGCTAAGTGTTCATTGCTCTAAGTTGCTAAGTTTGGGACTAGCTTGTCACATGGCGGTCGATACCAAGCACAGCCTCCTGGAGGCTTTGTGGGCGGGTGACGCACATTCACTTGTGAGCAGCAGCACTGAGCACAGAGCTTAGCATGGAGAAGACGTCTGACAAACAGATGCCACCCTCCTTTTTGGGACCCAATTCACACCAGACCCCGTGGAAAATGCCCACTGCGTGAAGGGAAACCCATCCTTTCCGGCAAAAGCCTCAGATGATCTATAATCAAGAGTGGGCAGGAGACAGGACATGGCTCACACTCTGTGTAGACCAAGAAGCCATATTGTTTGGCTTCAAATACCTAGGTGAACGTTAGTCGATTAAGGAGAGCAGGTATGCTTTTCATCCCAATTTTATAGATCAGAAAATTCATGCTCAGAGAGGCAGAGACATGCCTCAAATCACATCACTTCAAACTCTACCCACTTTCCAAGCACAACAGTGAAGTCAGCAAAGTGGTCCCAAGACCTGGGCAACGTGAGGCATCCTGGAGTTTAGAAGCCTGCGTGTGGCAGAGGATTGGAACAGGAGGCCCCGCAGGCTCCTTCTCACTCAAAAATGCCCCATTTCTAGGGCATCCCAAGACAACAGTTCCAGAATTCTGAGTGTCCTTTTATTGGATTCTAAAATTCCAGGTGCCCATGTTGCCTCAATTCTAAAGCTTATGTTTCCTGAAGTCCTCAAATATTACAATTTTGCATTTGGGGACTTTGAACATCATAAAGGCTCACTTACAAGATCCTAGGCTTTCAAAATTCTAGGCTCCCTTCAGCCATATACCCACCTTGCCCCGAGCCCCACAGCACCTCCCGCCCAGGCTGTCTTCCTTCCCCACCCCCCTAATGGAGACTTACCCCCTGAGTGCACCACCCCCCAGGGCCCTGGGCAGAGCAAGGAGGGTAAGTGGTTCAGCTCAACTAGCTGGTGCAAATGCATGGGCTGGGGCAGACTGATGAGAGGGCCAGGGGGACCTCAGGGTGGGCACCAGGGCTGGCGGGGTTACCTGCAGCAGAAGCCGCTTGGGTTTCGGACCTCTCTTCCTATACCCCGACGCTCGGTCTCTCTCCTCCCTGGGGTGCAAAGCAGATGGCAGAAGAAAAGCAAACACTGGTGACATTTATGGGAAAGTAAAGCATCCGCTCCACCTCATACTCTCCTGTGTATGGGGAAAGGGGCACCCGCCATAGGCCACCCCCAATCCTCAGGTAGGGACTCCTCTCCATTGCTTTCTCTACACCCTAACAGTGGGGCCCCATGTTCATATCCCAGGGCCTCGGTCTTCCCGTCTGGCAAAAGGGGTGCAGGGGCAGAGCCACTGGTCCTAACCACTGAGGTGGGACTTGCGTGACATCTCCCAAAGTATGTGGGTCTCTACTGGGCTCCAGGGTCACGTCAGAGCTCTGCTCTCCATGCCACTGGGTACACCCTCCAAAACAATGCAGTTCTTCCAGTTTCCACTCTTAGAAGAGTTGTACAGAAACCTGTCAATCAAATTTGCCTCGAATGTCCCAGGGGAGCTGATGAGAATGGAAATGGTCCTCTCGTGAGACGCCTGAGTGCCTCAGCGGTTGAACTCAGGGCATGATCCAGGGATCCGGGATCGAGTCCTGCATCGGGCTCCCTGTGGGGAGCCTGCTTCTCCCTCTGCTTGTGTCTCTGTTTCTCATGAATAAATAAATAAAATCTTTAAAATTTTTTTTAAAAATTAATAAAAATTTAAAATTTAAAAAAAGGAAATGGTCCTCTCGTGAGTAAAGCTCTACCCAGATTCTTCCCCTTTGGGGATCTGGATGACCTTGGTGGAGAGGACAGGCTCTTGCTTCTATCATCTGGTTCAGAAAAGGGAGAACAAGTTGCCTATATCGAGTCTCCAGTAGATGCCAGACTCTCTGCTGGGTGCCCTTCCCACACCACAAACACACAGGCACGACCCGAGGATGCATACAAAGCCACACAAGACACACACAAGACAACACAACAGAGACTCCAACAACAGTGCCGGTGGAGAACTTCAAAGCCATTTGTATTCTATTTCATTTCATTCCTACTTTCTGTGGCCCCAGCTACAGAGGCCATGTGGGCAGTGGAGAGACTGTGGAGGCTGGGAGTGTGCCCCCTTCCCCCTACTGGCTGTGTGACCCCAGACAGTCTCTCCATCTGAGCTCAGGGCTGCCCATCCCAGGTGGCTGTTTCCACCACTAGCCCTCCTCCCTCCTCAGGGCAGCACTGCCCACGGGCTCCAGGGATACTGGGGGAAATGCATCTGTGTAGGGCCCTTCCTCCCTCCCTCCCTGTGGGGTTGGCTGCAGCAGGTCTGCCCTGAGGCCCTGGAGTAGCATTTGACCACACCGTGATACTAGCCACTTGGCTTGCCAGGACAGACCTGCCGGCCTTTGAGGGTGAGTCTTCTCTCAGAAGCCAGTGCTGGGCACCAAGACACCCTGTTCCAGGCCCAGCTCTACCCTGACTCCAGGGAGACCTTGACTGATCACTTCCCCTCTGGACCTCACAGTCCTCGTCTGGAGCAAGACGGTCCCTTCTCAGCTGGCCATCAGGGCGTTTGGGAGGAGCAAGAGAAGTCCCTGGGATTTATCAAAATGGAGGGTAGAAAAGCTAAAATAATAAAGTGAGGTAGGGGTGAGAGGAAAGAGAAAGAAAAGAGGGAGAGGACGAGGAAGTAGAGGGAGAAGGAAGGGTTGTGGGAGAAAAGAACAATGATGATAGTGTGTTTCTGGCATTTACATGTGAGAGAGCCACTATCACTATCCTTGCATTATAGTCGTGGAAACTGAGGCACAGAGAGCTTAAGTCACTTGCCGAGTGCCAAAATTCTGACAGCTTCTGCCACTAAGAGCTGAGCTCCAGGCCTAGCGAGGGTCAGGCCCAGGGTCCAGTCAGGGCCAGCAGGGCAGGCCTGCCAGGCCATACGATCATGGTTTCCAATCCAATGCAGTGTGTGCGTGTGTGTGCATGCGTAAAGGGGGAGGGGTGCATTCTATCCAGTCCTTATCACCCAGGGCCTGGTTTCTGTCAGCCTTGGATCCTGACATCAATGTCCAGGGCCCTAGGGTGGTGGCACCCTAGGAGTTGCAACCTCTCCGCCTCTCCCTGTTGGCGGGACTCCACAGAAGAGCCCCTTTGCCAGACTCTTTCTGAGTCTCTTTAAAACCCTGCAAGGCTAGTGTTAAATGGGCATCATCCCTCTTTTACCCCCTCTTCACCAAGACTGAGAGAAGAAGGCGAAAAGTCACACAGTGGATCTGTCTGTAAAGGTTTCCAAGCTCTTCATTTGTTCCTTAACTATTTTCTGACTCATTCAAAATAACATCCAAATCCTCCACTGGGACTCAGTGGCACTCCCTGAGCTGTGCACCCCCTTCCTTCAACTGCCCCACTCCTGCCTCATCTCCCACACGTCACCCAGCTCACACCACTCCAGCCAGCCGCATTCAGAGCCACACTTGCCTCCATACTGTTCCTTAAACATTGGCTCTCACCCCAGGGCCTTTGCATTGACTGTTCTCTTTACTTGGGATGTCCTTCCCTAAAATACTTGCTAGACTCATTTTCTCAAGTAATCCGGGTCTCTGGTCAAACACTCTCACCTAACTGACCCTTGAACTCCTACCCATCCCCTCCCCCTGCCCCCAACCCTGTCCTTGCAGTAGTTATGACCATCTGATAGCATATACATTTCTTGGTGTTGTTTTTATTATCTGTCTCTGCACTGGAATTCGAGCCCCATAAGAACAGGGATTTGGTTTTGTTCCTTGCTGTGTCCCTAGCACCTAGAACAGTGTCTGGCACATGGCACAACCTCAAGCCATGAACAAGCAAACAAATGACCCTTCATTACCATCACGGAGATCATTCACACACGTGTGCCCACACTTACTGGTTTACAAAGTGCTTTCATACACCTTGCTCCCCGTGAGAGCCCTGTAAGGTCAACAGCACTATTGCCACTTTGCAGATGGGGAGCATGAGGCCCCGAGGGGGAGGAGGCCTTGCCCACCACCACACAGCTGGTGAGCATCAGAACCAGGATTCTAATTCGGGACTTGGACACCTGCCTGATGCTCTCCTCACTGCTGTCTAGGACATTCCACAGAATTCTCCCCAGCACCACAATCCAAGGCCCCACCAAGCACAAGGAGCCAGAAAAACGTTGTGGGATAGGGACTCCCTGATTTTTAAAGGAGAACCGGGGAGAGTTTTCCTCAGAATGGGCAGGATGCTTCCTGGGGAGAAGCAATGGAAGAGGGCAAGGAAGGGCAGGGGAGGGGCATCTAACTGGGAGTCAGGAGGCCTGGATTAAGCCCTGGTTGGGTGGCTTCCCAGTGGTAATGTCCCCCAAAAAGCTCTTTAGCTCCTCAGAGCTTCAGCTTCCCCATCCATCAGAGGAGATTCTCATCCCCATCTCAGGAGATCACCATAAAGGGCCAAATGGAAATGATTTTGTGCAAAGATCCCACTCTGTACAGGTGGGCAAGGTGAGAAGATACAGAAGGATTTGGGCTGCCTGCTGGTGGGGAGATCGGTGAAGCAGCAGATTCAAAAAGCTCCTACATCAGGAGAAACGACATTTTGTCAAAGGCTCCCCACTGAGATGCAACCTCACTGCCCATCAGCGGAGCTGCCAATCACTAACATTCAGAATCAGAGCAGAGTACTGGCAGATAAGGGAGATGGGGGCGGGGGGGGGGGGGGGGGGGGGGGGCTTTGCCCATGGCCACTGAGCGGGGAGGTGGCCAGTGGGACGGACCAGAACTCAGACATCCTTGCTCTGAAGCCACAGTCCATCCCCTGGCCTTTCTCAAGCTTCACTGGATTCTCCTTTTCTTGGTGAGACAGTCTCTAGGGAGAATCTCTCTCTGATCTGTTATCAAGGCCACCACTGTCCATTACTGACATTGCTGGCCCTACACAGGGCATCTCCGTAAAGCATTCTTATACTTTTCACAGCAGTTAGAAGCCCTACCTTTGGGAAAATCAGGACCAGTGTTATTAGGGGATGGCCCATTTTACAGCAGAGAGACCGAGGCCTGGGAAGGTTAGAAAAGTGGCCGACATCACTCAGCAATAGGAAAGGGCCCTTGGCTGCGCTGGTATCTGATGCCCACCCCCTTCTTTCAGCTGCATATGAGATCGGGCTGTCCCTGCCTAACCCCCTCCCCATCATGCCCATGCCCCATGTTTGGAGCCAAGCCAGCAGCAGGCTTCTTATGAAACCTCAAAGCCTGCCTTATGCCCAGCCCCAGTCAGGCTGAGGCCCCCTTACTTCTCCTCATAGGCCATGACCAGGCGGGGGTCCAGGATGTGCTCTTCCGGCTCCCATGTGCTGTACCTGGGGAGAGAAACCGCAGGTCAGAAGCTGCCCTGCCCCCCACTGGCATTCACCAAGGGTATAGCTGTTCCACCAGGGCCTGCCATCTGCAGGCTTTTGCTCCCTTTCTGGCCCAACATAACTGTCACCTACTCCTCGCAGCTATCTCTGGCTGCCCAGGCTAGGTCAGGGGGCTCCTGAACTCCAGACACCAGAACTCCCCTCATTCTGAGCAGTGATCACACCACCCTATAAATAACTGCATCCAACTCCCAGTTAGGCCTCATGCTCACCCCAAAAGCACAGGGTACCCTTCCCAGGATTCCCTTCCTGTGGGAGGCATGAGCCTGTGGTCAAGAGCTCAAGTCTGGCTCTGGAGCCAGACTACCTGGGTTCAAATCCCAGCTCAGCCCTTGCTAACTGTCCAACCTTGAAGGATTTACTCAACATCCCTGTGCCTCCATTTCCCCATCTGTAAAGAACTCTTGTGCTGCTTAATACATTCATCTAAGTACATAGTGCAGTGCTTACTGTTGCTGTCCCCACCCACAACCTGCAAGCCCTGGCCCCAGCATCTCCTCTGCCCAGGCGGAGCCACTCCCTCCCTCCTCGGCACACATCTGTACCTTCACTGCCAGGTGTGAAGTTCCCCTGCCGCCCTGACATGCAGCAGGAATCTGGTAGATGGTTCAGCAATCCTAGGATCCCATGGCAGGTCCCCTTGGTATTTCAGGTGGGGACCTTCCACCACCCCCAGACTGGGGAGCATCCCCTGGTGGGACAGCCTGGGGAGCATCAGCTTAGCAACTCCACAGCTGAAGCCATCCTGGTGCTACCTGCACTGCTATTTACTTAACACTTGCCTTTAAAGCAGCTCATTTTTTTCATTTAATAATTTTAAAAACAAATGTTAGGAGCACCCAGGTGGCTCAGTGGTTGGCATCTGCCTTTGGCTCAAGGTGTGATCCCAAGGTCCTGGAATCGAGCCCCACATTGGAATCCTCGCACCAGGGCTTCACACCTGGTGGTGAAGGTAAAGATCTCTGCCCTCATGAATAAATAAATAAAACCTTAAAAAAAAATCTCAAAAAAAACAAAAACAAAAAAACAAATTTTTAGGGGGCGCCTGGCTGGTTCAGTCGGAGGAGTATGTGACTCTTAGTCTCAGGGTCCTGAGTTTAAGTCCACATTAGGTATAGAGATTACTAAAAACATAAATAAATAAACTTAAAAAAAAAACTTATGACTTCCATAAATGGAAAAACTAGTATCACTCACCATAAACAGATGCTAATGCATAAAGAAACTAATCTTTAAAACACATACCTGAATGTGTATATATACACAATATTCAAATACACAATATATACACAAGCATATAAACACACACATAAGTTCACACGTATACACGTATATGTAAAAACAACAGCAAAGCAATGCACCATGATTCTGGCCCAGGCTGTATGCCCAGCTCTGCTGGACAGGAAGGGAGGCGAGCAGGTATTAGGCAGGCGTTAGGAGGCAGCAAGAGGCTGGCTGGTGGAAGCCCTGTTCCTACTCCTCCTAACCAGCTGAGCTAAAACTTTCATCTTAAACCATCCTGGTTTAAGAAGTCGAATCTAGATTCGAACAAGCTACCTGAGGACAGAACCCTTTCCTCCTTCCTGCCACTGACACTTCTGCACACCTAGTTTATGTTGGGCCCCGTGCCAGGTTCTGTGGACTCAGCAACAAAGGTCCGAGCCCTGAAGGCCTTACAGTCCCTACCCAAGTGCTACGTGCCCAGCCCGATCAGGCGCCATCACAGCCCCCCTCATACGTGCTATGCTCTCCGCCTGAGGGACAGTCCCTCCATGACCTCATCCTTCCAGAGCCAGCCCTTGTAGCTTCCCCTGACATCCTTTTCCTCAAACTGTCCCACTCCCAGCAGAACGAACCCTCCCCTCTGCTGCTCTCCACAGCCTGGCGCACTTGGCATCTGCCAAAATTATTGATGAATCCAGTGGCACCCTGGCTGGCAGACTATAAGCCCTCCCCAGGGTGCCCAGCCCAGCCTCCGACCCTAGGTGCTCTGGGAATGCCTATGGAAGCCACTGCAGAGTTCTGCTCACCCTGAAGAAATGCTAACAGTGAAACTGGGTTTTTTTGATAGTTTGCATAGAACCCAAAGTATAAGCAACCAGAGACTGGCAGAGATCCAAAACTTCCTCTTCCAGAACAAAGGTTAAATTTCTTCAACTGTAACTAGTTACAAGAAACGAGGAATTTTGTGGTCCTCTGTGTCCACCTTCGCCCTCTCCCCTTCTCTAGCTGTTAAGATGATTCTACAGTGTTCTGGTCCTTTCTGTCTCTCTCACTTGCCCACTGCCCTGCCCATTTTTTGGTTGTTGATGTAGGTGCTATGTGGTTCCTGGCAAGTCCCTAACCTTCTCTGGACCTCAATTTCCTCATCTTAAGACTCACCACCACCACCATCACCGTAATAGCACCGCTCACTGCCAGGGGCTCACCTATTCCTCATAAAACCCCCATGAGGTAGGTTACCCTATTTAAAGATGAAGAAACAGGCACAGAATGTAAGCATCTTGCCAAGATCACGAAGACAGTAAGTGGCCAGTCTGTGGTTGGAACTGTTGAATCCTGGCCACCCTCTACCTTTGGGTCTCTCACCCGGCACTGCGCCTGGCTCCACACTGGGCTGTGATGTCCCTGGGCGAAAGGTATCTGACTGAGGCTTTGCACACAGTGGGTGCACAGAAAGGCTCAGCGGATTCAGGCCCGGCCTTTACTTGGCTGGGGTGGCAGCACGTGAAACAATGGGACAGGGTCAGACTCAGTAAGCAGCAGGGGGTCCTGCTCCAGGCTACGGCAGAGGAAGGGCAGGGGGACGCAGCGCCTCACTCTTTCGGGCACCCCCGCCCCCTAAAGTGGAGGCCAGCGGCCCGGGTCCGCAACGTGGGGAGCCAGAGGCCGCGGTGAGAGGAGCGGGGCACACCGCCCAGCCGCCGCGGACCTGGGACCTGGGACTGCCGGAGGGCGGGGCGGGGCGAGCGGAGGGGCCGGCGCGGGCAGGGCGGGAACACCGCGCTCCGTGGGGGGCGGAGAGCCCCGCTCGGCCCGCCCCGCCCCGCCCCGCCCCAGCAGCGGGGCCGCCGTGCGCGCGCACGCACGGAGGGGGCGCGCCCGGATTACCAGCCCAGCCAATGGCGGGCGGGGGCGGGGGCGGCGGGCGCCGGCCGCGAGGTAAACACGGCCACGTGACCGGCGCCCCGCCCCCGAGCCCCGGTAAACAGGCTCGCGGCCGCCCCGCCTGAGCCGCGCTGCGCAGGCTCCCGCCGTGCGGGGGGCGGGGCCCCCCGGGGCCAGGCCCGCCCTAGTTTCCCCCCGCCCCCCGCAACAGTTCAATTTAAAGCCCTCCAAAATGAGCCGCCGCTCCGGGCGCTCAGGTCTAAGGGAGACGGGTGCGGGGTGCTCAAGTCAGGCCGCTGCTGGGGCCTCATCCGTGAGGTGGGAATGCCAAAGGTCCCTGTACTGGGGGCTTAATGTGATGATTAGATGTGCTAAGCCACGTGAAGCACTTACATCCGTGTGATACGTAATAAAAGCAAAGACGCGTTAATTAAATCAATCAAAATACAGGGCGAAAACCTGCCAGGCTGGAACGCTGGCCTCTGCTGTTGCCACCCAAACCCAGCGTTGGAGGAGGAAGATGCACGGCCACCTCCTCTGTCCCCGGCACTGTGTTATCAACTTGTGTTATCAACCCTTCAACAGAGTCCTGTGAGGCTAGGGCCTCATTTTACATGTGGAGAGATGAGAGGTGCAGAGATTGAGGGCTTTGCCATGGGTCACACAGCTTGTAAATCTACAAAACTAGGCTCCAAAGACAGCCTGGTCTGGCCCCAAAGCCCAAGCCCTTGCTCCTGAATAGCCAAGTCACCTTTGGCAGAGCTGATGGTGTATCACAGGTGCTAGGCTCCTATGCCCCGGGATCAGGGAAACCACAGTTCAGATTATCCCAGCTATATCTGACCCTGGGGCACAGACTCCTCTGCTATGGATTTCTGTGTCCCCATCTGTAAAATGGGTTGCATAGAGGCAGTTAAAAATGGGCCAATGCGGGATTCCCAGGTGGCTCAGCGGTTTAGCACCTGCCTTTGGCCCAGGGTGTGATCCTGGAGACCCAGGATCCAGTCCCACATCGGGCTCCCTGCATGGAGCCTGCTTCTCCCTCTGCCTCTCTCTCTCTCTTTCTGTGTGTCTCATGAATAAATAAATTTTTTTTTTTTTAAATGGGCCAGTGCCTGACTCATGCAAGGTGCTTACTGATTAGCAGCCTGGTTATTGCTTTGGCCACTGACAATATCATTACCAAAGCTCCCCTGAGGTAGTCCTCCCTAAAAGATGGAGTAGTGTTCACAAGTGGGAAAAGAAGGAAGGAATGCATTCCCAAAGGGGGGAACAGCAGTCCTGGGCAGGCTGAAATCAGTGGAGTATCTGAGGGTCTGTGTGGGGCACAGAGATGGAACTGATGATTTAATAATATCTTCTGCCCTGTGCCCCCAGACCCTCCCTATGCAATTTTCTGTACCTTCCAGAACAAACAAGATAGCTCCTCTGCCCCATCTGCTGGGGATGAAGGGCAGTCATTTGTCTGCAGTTGGGGAGAAAATGGACAAAGCATGTGATGGCCTATCAGAGGCCTGGCACGGAGTGTGTGTCTAAATCATAGTTTCTGTTATTAATATAAGCCTCCTTGACCAGGGCGAGGAAGGTGCTGCCGAAGGTGCTGACTCTCCTCCCCACCAATGAAGCTGGCACTACCCTCACCAAGTCTCCCAGGCCTGTAGGCAACAGCCTAACCAGCTACCCACTCCCCACCCTCTTTCTCAGTCTCTTCTCCAAGCAAGGAACCCCAAGGAGGGGAGACTAAAGCCCACACGGATTACAAAGGACCCCAGGTCCTCCTGCCTCACCCCCTGCCAACCTGTTTTCCTCCAAGTGAAGTGGGGTGATGCAGTGGGTGGCATGAAGTAGGTGCCACATGGCAAGGGAGCTGTAAGTTATATTCTTGTCATGATCTCCCCTCTTTGGGCCTCAGTTTCCCCATCTGAGGACTGATCTAAACCATTTCTAAGACTACTTTGAGCCCCTTTGAGGAATGGAATCTCCTAGATTCCTTTCTTGTCTGTGGGGAGACCTAGAAGCCGAGCTAACTTTGTATTAAGAACCAACATTTCGTAAGTACCTGGTCATCTGAGACTTCTGTCCCCTCACAACAACGTTATTCCAGTTGGAAGATGAAAAAGCAGAGGCTCCACCACGCTGGGGACCTAGACAGCTGTGAGCCAGGCCAGGAACCCAGGACCAAAGTGCAGGGGAGGCAGGGGTGCCCCCGGGGTCATCTGGTCAAACAAGGCTCCCAGAACCCCTTTGAGGAGTCACAAAAGGTAGTCATTTGGGCCAACCTGGTGGTTTCAGCATGTTAAGAAACAAGTGGCAGGGGGCTCAGGCCAGCAGGAACATGAGCAGCTGCTCTTGGAGTGCTAGGCCCTTCTCTCCTGGCTGAAGCTCTGATAAGCAGACATATCCATTTGGGATTAAAAAAGTGGAAGAAGGAATTTTTCATTGAAACTTCTGTTTCAAGAAGGAAATCTTTCAAAAGATGGAGTCTAGCGAGGAGGAAAAATAGCCAACGGTGCCTTGAAGGCCAACCGGCTGACTACACTCCCATGCAGCTCCTTCTGGTGCCGAAGCTAAGGGGGCACATGTACCAGGGAGTTGGTGCCCTGCTGCCCACCCCAGGCCTTCTCCTTTTCTAGCTCCCCCTCAACTCTTACTGTCCCTTCACACAGGCTGGAAGGCTACCTCTCATCTGCGGCGAGGAGGAGGGGATCTTCCCCCAGGTCCAGGGTATTGGGCAATGGGCGGTGGGTGGCGGGAGCAGCAGCAGTGGACCAGGGCAGGACTTGGTTGGCCAGTCCCCAACCCCCACCTCAGGATGCCTGCAGGTTGCCCTGAACACTTGCGACCAGGCCTTGCACCGGCAAGGTGAAGGAACATGAAAGACGAGCGCAGGGCGTGCGCTATACAGCCTCTTTTGCAGAGCGGGAAACTGAGGCAACACAGGCTGTATTTCCCTCTGCTGTGTCTCCCCACCAGGCCCTCATGACGCTCCCAGAATCCAATACCAGGTCAGAAACAGAAACATAGCAGAAAGCCCCTGGCACAAGCAACAGCAGCTCTGGGCAAAGGGGGTTTCCAGGAGTCACTCCCAAGGAGGCAGGGCCCCCACAGACCAATGAAGAGGCCCACGAATTGTTCATTCCCTCCCACTCCCACCCCCCTGTTGGCAGGTGATTGGTTAGTAGGAAGGTTCTTGATTGGATCTTAGCAGGAGAGGTGGAGCCGCGGGAAGAGGACCTACAGCCAGCAACCTGTACTCCAACTCTGAGACAGAGGCCCAGAGGCCATATGTGAAAGTGGGGAGGCCCAGTTCAAGTCCCACCTCTGCCTCCACTTGCTGTGTGACCTAAGGCAAGATGCTTACCTTCTCTGAGCATGTTTTCTCATCTTTAGAGATCACCACCATCCCTGCTTCACAAGGCTATCTGGAAAACCTGCTTGGTAGACTGGAGAATGCTATCCAAAGGCAAAGTGAGCTCAGGCTCTGTCCCTAGCTCTATGGCACTGAGGACTCCTGCCCCACTGGCTAGACTTGTCTTATCCAGCCCCACAAACCCCCCTACTCAGCACTACCCTACTATTTGCTCTATCTCCACCTGGCCAGCAGCCATCTCTGAAGCCAAGATGCTGGGCCTTCACCTCCCAGATGCCAGGAAAAGCCAGAAATGGGGCTTTTCCAACCAAAAGATGGAGCTCAACCCAGAGCAGAGCAGGAGAGAAGAGAAGCCAGGGCCCACCTTGACCCTCATGTCCTTCCAGCCCCTCAGCGAGCAGAGGGGAAACCGAGGCTTAATCAAGGTTCAACTGCCAATTACTAAAGCAGCTGGAGCTAAAAGCTAGTCAGGAGAGAGGCAAAAGGCGGATGGAAGGATGAACAGGTAGGCACACACATACACACAAAGGAGCCTTACTTTGGAGGCCATCCTTTCCATTTCACCAGATATTCGACTTTACCCTGGAAAGAAAGAGAAGCAGACAAAGTGAGATACACAGGTGCCCCGACAACCATCATGAAACAATAAGGTCCAATAACTTCTGCAGACTGATGTCCCCATAACACATACACAGTCTAGGGACACTCCCCCTGCACACACACACACCAGAGCTCCACCAACCCAAAGACACCCAAACTTTGGCTGCTGGGTGACTACCCCACCCAGACTGTCCTTCCTGCGAAAGCACAGGAGTGCATCTGGCCCCAAACGTTTCTGGGGCTCCTACGGCAGAAGCTCAGAGCCCATGTCACACACGCGGAAATGACCACATGGGGCATGGATCGCCAAAGATCCGATGCCCAGAGTCCCAGTATTATGACCATAGCTTTTTAACTTTTAACAAACAGAAGACTCTCCAAATTCTAGAAAATTCCTCACTGTGGCAGGTTTCCCATGGCTCTAGCCCCACCAGTCCCTTTCCCTAGGAGATGCTACCTCTGGCCTGGGGGGTGCCAGGCCAGTGACTTTAGGACTCTTAACTCCAAAGACCCTGGCAGGACTCCAGAAAACGCTGACAAAGGCTCCACCTTCAGAAGTGGTGGTCACCACCCCTCCAGTAGTTAGGAAATAGAGCCTGACCCCTTCCTTCCTCACTGATGGGGGCCTGGCTTCCCAGCCCTACCCAATCCACACCAGAACTTTAGGACCACGATAAGTCATCCCCTCAAAGAGGCCTGCCCTGACCACCCTTTCTAATGCCATCCCTCCCACGTTCCAGTTCTCTTTCTGTATCGCACACAGCCCCACTGGAAGGCATCTGTATTTATTTTCTTGTTCGTTTCGTGTCTCCTCTGCTGGACTGCCAGCTCCATGAGGGAAGGGATATATGCTTCCCTGGGGCTTAGACGGGTGCCTGGTACATAACAGACTCTCTATAAATACATTTTGAATGAATGGCTGAAGGAATGCTGTCCCTCAGTCTCTGGCACTACCGTGTAGGAGGGTAACCACTGGATCTGCTTAGGCTACTGTGCGTGGAAAGCACTGGGCTTTGTAAAATAAATGAAAATTGAGGAAACCCTGGAGGAAGGGAGGAGGAAGGGCGGCCCCAAGAGTTCAACTCCATCAGTGCTGGGGGAAGAAAAGCCCATGGCCCTCCTCCACCTTCACCCTTGGCCCAAGACCCCAGCACTGAGTTTTCTCTCTCCAAAGACCACGAGCTAGCAATTAACCAACTTGAGCTCCTGCTCTATCTCCATCTCTACCTCGGGATGTGACCTTCACCAGGTCACTTCCTCTGCGGGGGGGTCTCAGTCTCTGCCCATGTCAACTGGGGGAGGGGAGGTGACCTCTAAGACCCCTCCCAGCCCTGCCCCTGGAGCCTCCCAAGGGGCTGCAGAGAGGAGATAAGGGGCAAGGATGGTGGAGAGTGCCAGAAGAACTTTCCCCGAGGGCTTCCATCCCTCACCTCCAGTGTGAGGCGACCACTCTGCAAACAGGTGCACAGGAAATGTGGTCCGCCAGAGTCCGGCCCCGAGGCGCGGGTGCCCGAACCCAGTGAAACTGGTGCCTCCTTAAATTGCAGGGTGAATGCTTTGGAGGCGAAGGGAAGGGGGAGGAGCTTAGAGGATGCCCCAGCGCTGTAGGCGGCCTCGCGGAGCGCGGCCGGGCGGGGCCGGGAGTTGGGGTGGGGAAGAGGGAGAGGTGTGCGCTGGAAGACGGGGAGAAAGCCGGAGGTGGGGGTAGAGGGCTCCGAAAAGGTCGAAGTCCAGAGTGAGACCTCAGAAGCAGGAGGCTCAAGCTCCGCCTCCAACTTCCAAGGTCTCGGTACCGAGTCCGGGGTCCTGAGTTCGGGACCCAGCTCCGACGCTAACACGCCAGGCAAGCCTTCTCCTCAGCTCGGGCCTCCATCTCCCCTTACTTAGAATGAGGGAAGGCTGAGGGAGGATGGCGTTCAGGATCCCCACAGTCTGATCCTAATCTCCAGCTCTGGCGGGCTCAGCTGCCCCCAGGATGCCGGGCCGACAACTTTTTTATTCTACTCATCCTACGAGGCGGCAGGGGAAACTGAGGCACGGGCTGGGGAGACGAGCCCAGCAGCACGGAGCTGCCCGGCCCCCCCCCCCGCCCCACTCTCCGCCTCGCCGCCAGCGTGGAGGGGACGGTGCTGGGGCCAACAGGGGACCCCACAGGGGTCCTGGGAGCCGCCCCCAGGCAGCCTCACCTTCCGCACGCGCTTCTTCCGGATGCTCTCCACCGCGAACACCTGCTCGCCGATGGCTGACAGCTCCATGCGGGGCGGCGGGCGAGCGGGCCCGGGGCCGGGCCGAGCCGGGCCGGGGGCGGAGCTGCGGGGCCGCGGCTGAGGCGCGCGATGCTCGGGCCGGCGGGGACCCAGTCACCCTCGCCCGGGCGCGCACGCGCACGCGCACGCGCGCACACCCCCTCGCGCTCCCTCACGCCGCCGACGTTCCATTTTTGAACCTGCGCAACGTTTTCCTCTGCGCGAGCGAGCGGGCGGGCGCGCGGGGAGGGGGCGGGGCGGGCGCGCGGGGAGGGGGCGGGGCGGGCGCGCGGGGAGGGGGCGGGGCGGGGGCTCGGCTCGCGCCCGGCAGGTCACGCCCCCCTCCCCCTGCCCGCCGGCCCGCCCCGCCCCGCCCCGCCGGAGCCCCGCCCCCGCCCCCGCCGCCGAGCGAGCGCCGCCGGCCCGCGGGACTTATTTGGCGCGGGCATCGCTCGCCACCGGGGCGGGACGGGATCGTGGCCCCGAGACGCGTTTCTGAGGACGCCCCCGGTGACTGCGGGAGGCCGGAAACGACACGCCGCCGTGGGGCAGACCAGAAGCGGGCAGGGCGCGGAGGCCCCGTGTCCCACCTCCCACCGAGGAGAGGGCGGGGCCCGGGCGCGGACCACCGGGCGGGCGGAGATTTGCATCTCCGGACCGAGGCGCCTAGATCCCGGGTCTGCAGCGGGCGCCTGCTCCGCGGTCCGTCCGGCGGTCCGTCCGGCGGCTTGCGCGGAGCGCCGGGGCTAGGCAATAATTGGCGGCAGGTGTGGCCGGGGCGCGCGGCCCCTAGTAGTCGTTCTAGCTTGTGACATGAATGGACCCCGAGACCGCCCAGCCCGCTCCTGTTTTCGCTGCGGCGCCCGCACTCCTTCCCGCCGCCCCCGCCGCCCCCGCCGCCTACCTGCATGGATCCCGCGTCCTGCCTCCCTGACCCGCTCCTCCTCCCGCCTGCCTGCAGCTACCACCTCCGCGCGAGCTGCCGCCCCCCGCCCCCCCCGCCCATCCGGGGCCACACTGTGCCCGAGAGCGCTTTCTCCAATGCAGATCTGGCTGGGTCACCCCAGTGCTTAAAATCCTCCCATGGCTCCTTATTCCCCCTTAGCAGAAGGTCCAAACGCCTGTGTCTGGAACGGAGAGAAAGGAAATAGATTTACCCTTGACTTTTGATCAGCCGCAACGGAAGCCATCCAGAAGGCGCTGGAATGATTAATGTCCAGGAAGAAAATAACCATCATCTTAGAATTAAGTACCCAGTGCAAATTTCTTTCAAGAATTATGTGCCCGGTGAAAATATCTTTCCGGGAGGGGGAGAAAATAATAACATTTGCAAATACTAAGACTAAACCTTTGCCACTAGCAGACCCTCCCTCAAGGAAATTCCAGAGGAAGAACTTCAGACGGGAGGAAGATGACCACAGTTAGGTCTGATGCAACGGGGAATAAAGAACAAAGAACATTGACTATATAAAACAATAACAATGTCTTCTGGATAAAAATAGAATTAAAATGCACAAGAACAATAGCATATAACTCAAATGAGTGGAGTAAAAGGGTTCTAAGATCCTTATATTCTAAAGGAGGCAAATGGAGATACCAAATACACTCAGAGGGACGGCTGGGTAGCTCAGCGTCTTCCTTCAGCTCAGGGTGTGATTCTGTGATTCAGAATCCAGTCCCCGCATGGGGGTCCCTGCAGGGAGCCTGCTTCGCCCTCTGACTACTTCTCTGCCTCTCTCTCTCTCTCTCTCTCTCTCTGTAGCTCATGAATAAATAAATAAATCTTAAAAAAAAAAAAAAACAACACACCAAACAAATGCACTTAGACTTAGGCGAGTTAAGAATGTAAGTTGTCGTTACCAGGGTAAACTAAAAGAATGGAAGTGCAGCGTATAATATTTATCCAAAATATTAGAGGAGGAAGATAGAATGAGAAAAATCAACCCAATCAATCCTAAACCAAGCAAGAACAGAGAGAAAAATAAATACAAGAACGATGGGACAAAGATATGACAGATATGGATGAAAATGTGCTACAATTCAATAAATGCAAGTGGACTTGCATCAAACTGGATAAAAACCCAACTACATGAAATTTAGAAAGGACATCCACAAGAGACACTCCCAAAACGTAAGGCTACTGAAAGGATGAAAGTGAATGCACAGGGAACTACATCATGCCAAGGCTAACAAGAAAAAGGCTCATCTAGTTAGTTCTTTTAATACTAGGGAGAAAAAAAACCAAAAACATTCTCTGGAGACAAAGAAAGTCACTTCATAATGAAAATGATCCAATTCACCAGAAAGATAGAACAATTTCAAATTTGTGTGCAAATTCTATAATCTTAAAATAGAAGAAACATGAAGAGAACTATACAGAAAAATAGACATCCAAAATTATGGTGAGAGACCTAAAAACACAATCTTCTGTAATTAGTAGAACAAATATATTCAATAAGGGTCTAAGAAATTCGACTACTGGACTTACACAGAACATTGTGGCAACAACTGCAGAATTATATATGGAATATTTACAAAACAGTAAATCTCAAGGAATTTCTGACGTTTGAAATCATACAGAGTAGATCCTCTGACTATAACACAAATAAGCCAGAAGTTGACAACAAAAAGATAACTTCAAAAGCCCCATGTGTTTGGAAAATAAGTATATTTCTAAATAACTGATGGATCACAGAAGAAATCATAATGGAAATTACACTGAATGAGAATGGAAATATTGCATATTAAAAATGAAGGGGCGCCTGGCCGACTGGGTCAGAAGAGTGTGCAACTCTTGATCGCCAAGTTTGAGCTCACACTGGGTATAGAGATTACTTAAAAATAAAATCCTAAAAAAAAAAAAAAAATTGTGAGATACAGCTAAAGCATGACTCAAAGGGAAGTCATGACTTTTAATGCATCTATTAGAAAAGCGAAAAGGCGGAAAGTAGCAAGTGCCCATCTCAAGAAGCTGGAAAAAGAACAGTAAAGTAGAATAAAACAGAAGGAAGGAGAGAGTGCAGTAAGAGCAGAAGGTAATGAAGGAGATCAGCAAAAACAAAAACAAAAATTGCTTCTATGAAAATACTAATTATACTGACAAACTCTGGTGAAATTGATCAAGAGAAAAGAGAGAAGGCACAATTAACCAATATCGCAAACGAAAAGTCAGTGAGTCTGCCGATATTGAGAAAAAGAGATAAAAGATAATTATGAATAACTTCATGGCGATAGCTTAAAAATCTTTTTTGGGGGGATCCCTGGGTGGCTCAGCGGTTTGGCGCCTGCCTTCAGCTCAGGGCGTGATCCTGGAGTCCCAGGATCGAGTCCCACATCAGGTTCCCTGCATGGAGCCTGCTTCTCCCTCTGCCTGTGTCTCTGCCTTTCTGTGTTTCTCATGAATATATAATAATAATGATAAATAAATAAAGGCACCCCAGGCGTCCCAGTAGCTTAAAAAACTTAATGAACTTGGAAAATTCCTAGAAAAAGCATAACTTACCAAAACTGACTTGAGAAAACCTGAATGAGCATCCCTGGTCATAGTACCAAAGTATCTAACAATGGGACACTGGGCATTCATAACAGGTGCCAGCCTTAGCATTGAGCAGAGTCCAAGAGACCTCTGGCTCCCCCCTCCCCCCCGCCCCGCATTAACTCTTTGATCTATATGTCATCAAAATATCTGGGGAGGGGCAGCCCCGGTGGCACAGCGGTTTAGCGCCGCCTGCAGCCCAGGGTGTGATCCTGGATCCTCGGGATCGAGTCCCACATTGGGCTCTCTGCATGGAGCCCACTTCTCTCTCTGACTGTCTCTCTCTCTCTGAATGAATGAATAAATAAATAAATAAATCTTTAAAAAAAGAAAAAAGAATATCTGGGGAATCTGGGGCAGCCATGGAGTGGTTGTGGCACTTGGGGTTGAGAGTGGTTGCTCTGTACCAACTGGTATGAAACATAACCGTTAAAAGAATTGAATCAATCATCACTAGCGTTCCCACAAAGAAAATTCAGGTCCAGAGAGCTTCACTTATGAGTTATTTAAAGAAGAAGTAATTCCAGTCTTACCCCTACTTTTCCACATACCAGAAAAAGAGGGACTACTTCCCGATTCTTTATATGACAAGTACAGTGCAAAAAAAAAAAAAAAAAAAAAAAATTATAGACCAATGTCTCTCATGAATATACATACAAAAATCTTAAACAAAACATTAGCAAACCAAATCTGGCAGTATGGCAAAATGATACAACTTCATGACAAAATTGGGTCTCATCCAAAAATGCAAGGTTGGCTTAACATTTGAAAATCAGTTGATGTAATTCACCACATTAAAAGTTAAAAGAGAAAGACATATGGGCATCTCCATAGATGCAGGAAAAGTTCAACATCTGTTTGTTTTAAAATGTGTAGCAAACTAGGAATTCAAGGGAATGTCTTTATCTTGGTAAAGGTATCTACAAAAAACCTATGGCAGATATTCTAATTAATGGGGAAATATTGAAAGCATTACCCTTGAGATTGGTAACAAAGCAAGGATGGTCACAATCCTCATTTCCATTAAACATCGGATATCCTAAACCTGTGTTTCCCAACATGGTAGCCACCAGCCATCTGCGACTAATGAGAACTAGTCCCAACTGACATGTAAGAGTAAAATGCAATACATATCGGATTTAAAGACTTAGTGTAAAAACAAAAACAAGCAAATCTCCACACTGCAAAATGTTTCATTAATAGTTGTATATTGATTACATATTGAAACAATATTTTTATACATTGGGTTGTATGAAATTTATTATAAAAATTAAGTTTACCTACTTTTGATATTTTTTAATGTGGCTACCAGAAGATTTCACATTTTATGCATGTGGCCTGTATATATG
The DNA here is from genome assembly GCF_048418805.1 of Vulpes vulpes. NCBI lineage: Eukaryota > Metazoa > Chordata > Mammalia > Carnivora > Canidae > Vulpes > Vulpes vulpes. The sequence goes on from NW_027325813.1 coordinate 450,538, forward strand.
AATCACATTAGCTTTATTTCTTTCTTTTTTTTTTTCACATTAGGTTTCTCTTGGACAGGGCTATCCTAGACAGCAAGACAACAAAATGAAAACAAAAATAACAGGACTACAGATAAATAAAACTGTCATTATTTTCGGGTTCTATCTAGAAAATCCAAAAAAATAAAAATCTTCAGATTATTTTTCAAATTAATAAAAGAATTTAGTAAAACTGTTGGATTGAAAAAAAAAAAACCAGCATACAGAGGCGCCTGGGTGGCTCAGTTGTTCAAGCATCCAACTCGATGTCAGCTCAGGTCTTGATCCCAGGGTTGTGAGTTTGAGCCCCCAACTGGGCTCCATATTCGGCATGGAACCTACTTAAAAACAAAAACCCCAACATACAAAAATTTGTTGTTTTGTGCTTCTCTATGCTAGTAATAAATGATTAGAAGATGAAGTACAGGAAGGTATCATTTATAGCATAATAAAAATATGTAGGAGCACCTGGGTAACTTAGTTAAATGTCTGACTCTTGATTTCGGCTCAGGTCATGATCTCAGGGTTGTGAGATGGAGCCCTATGTCTGGCTCCACGCTCAGAGTGGAGTCTGCTTGACATTCTCCTTCCCTCTCCTTCTATTCCTCTTCCTACCCACTTTTTTCCTCTCTCTCTCTCTCTCTCTCAAATAAATAAATAAATAAATAAATAAATAAATAAATAAAATCTTTTAAAAATTATGTAAATCAAAGGAATAAATCAAATGAAAATACACAAAGTCCTATGGAATACAATTTTATGCAGAGATATATTAAAGACTGGATAAAGGGGTGCTTGGGTGGGTCAACGATTGAGCCTCTGCTTTCAGCTCAGGACGTGATCCCGGGGTCCTGGGATCAAGTCCTGCATCAGGCTCCCTGCATGGAACCTGCTTCTCCCTCTGTCTATGTCTCTGCCTCTCTCTGTGTCTCTCATGAATAAATAAATAAAATCTTTAAAAAAATTAAAAAGACTAGATAAAAATGGAAGGTTAACATAGAAAACAATCAAGTAGAAGTGCCTGGCTGGCTTAGTTGGTGGAGCACACAACTCTTGATCTCAGGGTTGTGAGTTTGAGCTCCATGTTGGGTGTAGAAATTACTTAAAACTAAAATCTTTAATAAACAAGCAAACAGGTGGTTATCAGAGTGGAGGTGGGTGGGGGAAGGGAGCATGGGGAAATAAGTGAAGGGGATGAAGAGTACACTTACCAAGATGAGCACTGAGAAATGTATAGAGTTGTTGAATCATTCTTGTACACCCAAAACTAATCTAACACTATATGTTCACTAAACTGGAATTAAGACTTTTTTTAAAAATGGAGAATATGCCATGTTTATAGACTGAAAAACTCAGTACTGGAGCTGTGTCAAGACTCTCCAAATTGACCTGTAGAGTCAAGGCAATCCTAAACAAAATCATCCAATTTTTTGAACTGCATAGGGGGTAAGTAACATTTTTATGGAAGTGCAGAGGACTGACTAGTGAGGGCACTCTTTAGGAGGAAGGAAAGAGAATGAGAAGAAATTGCCCCTAGCAGATAGATAGGAGGGCGGGAGGGTGGAAGAGATACTGAGACCACACTGGTCAATGGATATGAACTTTTCAGTAAATGGTGCTGCGATTATTAGTTATTCATATGGGAAAAACCGCAATCAGGTCTCCTACATCACAAAAACTTATTCCATAGGACACTCAAGCTCACTGTGAAAAGCAAAACCCTGAAACTTTTAGAAGATGATATTTTGCAATATCTTTCTTCACGTGAGGTAGAGAATAATTCTTAAACCAGAAACAAAGAACATAATACCATGGGAAACAATTGATAACTCTGAGCATATTAACATTATAAACTCTACCAAAGACTACCTAAATAGTTAAAAGAGGAAGAAAGTATTTTAAATACTCATTAATTGACAAAGGAAAGTATGTGAGGAATTCCAATGAATTGATTAGGAGGAGAGACAAGCAATTGGAACAGGAATACAGGAGTGGAGAAGGATGGCAAAAGAATCGGAACTCTAACTTCATAAAGAGGAACCACTTAGAGTGCTTGGGTGGCTCGGTTGGTTAAGCGTCTGCCTTTGGCTCAGATCATGATCCTGAGGTCCTGAGATGCAACCCCGTGTGTGGGTCCCTGCTCAGCGGGGAGTCTGCTTCTCCCTCTGCCCTGCTCATGCTCTCTCTCTCTCAAAGAAATAAATAAAATCTTAAAAAAAAAAAAAAAAAAAAAAAAAAAGGGCAGCCCTGGTGGCTCAGCAGTTTAGCGACGCCTTGGGTCCAGGGCATGATCCTGGAAACCTGGATCGAGTCCCACGTCGGGCTCCCCGCATAGAGACTTCTCCCTCTGCCTGTGTCTCTGCCTCTGCCTCTCTCTCTCTGTCTCTCGTGAATAAATAAATAAAATCTTAAAAAAAAAAAAAAAAGAAAAGGAACCACAAAATGACCAATATAATGAGAAGTTGCTCGTGAGGTTGTGCAAACACAACCCCCCCCCCCATGAGATCTACAATTTCACCCCCACTTGATAAGCAAAAATTTAAGTCTGACCGTGGCAAGTCCTGACAGGAGTATGGAACAATGTGGATTCTTACACATCGTGGGTGAGAATGACAGTGGATTCACCCATTTTGGAAAATCATTTTGGCACTACAGCGTAGCTTTAAACCTGCACAGAATCTGTGAGCCAGCAGTCTGTCTCCTAGGGACACACCTCAGAACACTGCTTGTACGGGTACACCCAAAAATCTGTTTTTAAATGTTCATAGCAACAGTGTTTGTGGAAACCTGAAACTGGAACCAGCCTCCAAATCCAGTAGCCTGAGCAAGTAAAGCCTGAAATATTCACACACGAGGTTATTATTCAGCATTGAGATAGAAGGAACTGCAGCCGTACACAGCAACTTGGATGGATCTCTCAAAATAAGGCTTAGCAAAAAGAATTAAGAATACAAACCATATGGTACCACTTATATATGGTTTAAAAGCAGGCAAAGCTAACACTATTTTGGGTAAGGATGTATGCACTGATTGTAAAACCAAATGAGAAACAAGGAAATTATTATTATGGAGATCAAAGTAACGATTCCCCCTTGGGGAGCGAGGTGAGTGTGAATGCAGAGGAACACATAATCCTGGGGATGTGCCTTTTAATTTGGAAGTTGTTTATGTGAGTGTCTGCTTTATTATTATTCTTTGAATGTCCGTATGTTTTCTGCGCTCTTACATGTATTATGTGTCACAATCCAAAAATTAAATTAAATTTAAAGATTTAATTAATTTAAAATTAAATTAAAAGAAATATTTCTGAAATTGTAGTTAGAGGTCCACACTATTTAGGGCATTTTAGGCTATGTTGAGGATTTTTGACTTTATCCTAGAAGTACCAGATAGTTCAGGGGGAAATTACAGTTGAAAGAGAAATACTAAAAGTAAAAACTCACTCTAAAGAAAATAAGAATAACTCAGGATATTCAGGGTGAGAGCTCCTCAGAGATATTTTAGGAGATACCCCATGAGCAAAACAAGAAGGGAGGGAAAGGAGCAATCGGAATGTAAGAATGAATTCTTGAACGTTAACAACATTGCTGTAATTTTCAAAATTAACAAAGAGTTAGTGGATCCTAGAACATAGCACAGAGATGTAAAATATGAAAGAAAAAAACCAAGAAGTATAAAGGATCTATTCAGGTCTAACATCTACCATCAAGAGTTTCTTTTTCTTTTTCTTTTTCTTTTTTTTTTAAGATTTTATTTATTTATTCATGAGAAACACACAGAGACACAGGCAGAGGCAGAAGCAGGCTCCATGCAGGGAGCCCAATGTGGGACTCAATCCTGAAGCTCTAAGATCATGCCCTGGGTGGAAGGCGGGTGCCAAACTGCTGAGCCACCCAAGCGTCCCTATCAAGAGTTTCAGAAAGAGAAAGTAGGAGGCTAAGAGGAGGGAAATGGCCAAATAGAAAATAACTTTCCAGCACCAAGCAGAGATAGCATCACAAAATTGAAAATCTTGTCACCTGATGAGCAGGATGGATGTTTGTTTTGTCTTGTTTTTTTTTTTTGTTTTTTTGTTTTTTTGTTTTTTTTATGATAGTCACAGAGAGAGAGAGAGAGAGAGAGAGAGGCAGAGACACAGGCAAAGGGAGAAGCAGGCTCCATGCACCGGGAGCCCGATGTGGGATTCGATCCCAGGTCTCCAGGATCGCGCCCTGGGCCAAAGGCAGGCGCCAAACCACTGTGCCACCCTGTTTTGTCTTGTTTTTAAGTAAATTCCATCCCCAGACTGGAACCCAAAGTGGGACTTGAACTTACCACCCTGAGATCAAGACTTGAGCAAAGATCAAGAGTCAGACGCTTAACTAAGCCACCCAGGTGGCCCATAATTTTTAAAAGGCTAACACCTATGCAGGCTAAGAAATATCTCAACATCAAGGATTTAAAATATTTAAAACTATCTGTTTGAAACAAAATCACAGGGGCGCCTGGGTGGCTCAGTTGGTTGAGCATCCAACTCTTGATTTCAGCTCAGGTCATGAACTCAAAGTTATGAGATCAAACCCCATGTTGGGCTCCGTGCTGGGTGTGGAGCCTGCTTGGGATTCTCTCCCTCTCCCTTTGTTCCTCCTCCCCCCACCACTCTGCTTGCTCTCTCTCTTATTTTTTTTTTTAATTTTTATTTATTTATTTGAAAGAGAGAACGGGCACTCATGAGCAGGGAGAGAGGCAGAGGAGAAGCAGACTCCCAGGAGACTGAGCCACCCAGGTGCCCTGCTCTCTCTCTAAAAAAAAAAAAGTAAAATTTTAAAAATAAAACAAAATCACAAAGAAAGGAATATGAATCAGTCTGACATCATCAATAATAGGCCAGAAGACAACAGAGAAACTAATTCAAATACTAAGGGAAAATTACTTTGGACCAAAAATCAATTATGCACCTTCTGGGCCAGTTAAGAAAATCTGTGTAACAGAAAATGTGATTGACAGCACCCCCAAAAGAATAGAAGGCCACTTTTCTTTATTTTTTCAAATTTAAATTCAATTAATTAGCCTATGATGTGTTACTAGTTTCAGAAGTAGAGGTCAGTGATTCATTAGTCTTGTTTTGTTTCTTAAATTCCACATATGAGTGAAATCATATAATTGTCTTTCTCTGATTAACTTATTTTGCTTAGCATAATACCCTCTAATTCCATCCACATCATTGCAAAGGGCAAGATTTATTTTTTTATTTTGATGATGATGACTGAGAAGTATTCCATTGTATATATATATCCCACATCTTCTTCTTTTTTTTTTTAAAGATTTTATTTATTTATTCATGAGACACACACACACAGAGAGATGGGGGGGGGGCAGAGACACAGGCAGAGGGAGAAGCAGGCTCCTCGCAGGGAGCCCGATGTGGGACTCGATCCGGGGTCTCGAGGATCACACCCTGGGCCAAAGGCAGGTGCTAAACTACTGGGCCACCCAGGGATCCCCCCCACATCTTCTTTAATCCACTCATCTATGGATGGACATCCGTGCTCTTTCCATAGTTTGGCTATTGTGGACACTGCTGCTATAAACATTGGGGTACAAGTGCCCCCTTTGGATCACTATATTTGTATCTTTGAGGAAAATGCCTAAGAGTGCAATTGTTGGGTTGTGGAGTAGCTCTATTTTCAATTTTTTGAGGAACCTCCATACTGTTTTCCAGAGCGACTGTACCAGCTTGCATTCCCACCAACAGTGTGAGAGGGTTCCCCTTTTCTCCACATCCTCACCAATATCTGTCATTTCCTGGCTTGTTAATTTTAGCCATTCTGACCAGTGTGAGATGGTATCTCATTGTGGTTTTGATTTGCATTTCCCTGATACTGAGTGATGTTGAGCATATTTTCATGTCTGTTAGGCGGCCACTTTTCTCATCTAACAAGACATATGTGGGAAGTATTGCTTGCCTGTCCCATAGATCAGAGACATTAGGGCAAGCGTCTCTACCTTGTATTTATTGCCACATGGTCACAAGATATCTGCTACAGCTCCAGACATCACACTCATGTTTCTTTCAAGGAGGAGAAAAGTTGGTGCCACATGCTTATGTTCCTTCTACCTTGATTTTATCAGGAAAACAAAGCTTGCCCAAGAAACCTAAGGAAACTTCTGCTTATGGTTCGGTTGCCAGAAATGTGTCTCATAAAGCTCCTCCTGGCTGCCAAAGAGCCTGAGACAGCAAGCAGTTAGCCAGATTATATTGCTGCCTTATACTTGCAAAAGGGGTTCAGTGAGCAAGAAATAAGTTGGGGAATGGATATCAGGTAGGCAACTAGCAGATTAGCCTCATTAGCCAAATTCAACTATGAGGGCTAAATAAAGACATTTTTCAGACATGCAAGAGCTCTGAAAACTTACCTCCTGAACATCCTTCATTAAGAAGTTATTTCAGAATTGACTTCAGCAAGAATGTATTAGAGTAAATAATGCTAGCTTGCAGACCAAATACACACACACACACATGAGTCTCAGTAGTTAAATGCATGAAGAGTTCATTTTTTTAAAGATTTTTTTTTTATTTATTTGAGAGAGAGTGAGCACGAGAGAGAGAATGAGCAAGAGGAGAGGGAGAAGCAGACCTCCCACCGAGCAGGGAGCCTGATGCGGGGCTCGATCCCAGGACCCAGGGACCAAGACCTGAGCTGAAGGCAACCACCTAACCAACTGAGCCACCCAGGTGCCCCAAGAGTTCATTTCTTGACCACCTTAGAATCCAGTGTGGGCTAGTGGGGACTAGGGTGGGGGAGGGGAGTCTGCTCCACATATTTATTCAGGACTCTGACTTCTTCTGTCTACTTGTTCCACTATCTCCTGGAGCCTCAGAGTCCTCCACAGGACCATCCAGCTGGTGAACAAGGGGAGAGAGAAAGCAAAGAAGGCATGTCACTTCCACCGAAATACCACACCTTTTAGTCACTGGCAAGAACTAGTCATGGTGCCAAGAATAGATGCAAGGGGTTGAGTCATCTGCCATGACATCCAGGGACCAGAGGAGCTCATGGACTTTGGTGAACACCTTTAAGTCCAAGAGGTAGAAATCCACTAAGAAAAAGGAGTAGGAAAGAAGAAACAAAGGGATTTATCCAGGATTCTGGTGGAAATGTACCTGTGGCAGCATGCCTAGGAAGCAATTTTCATGTCTCCTAGATAGCATCCCAGGAGCAGAATGACTGGGTCATAGATGGCAACGTTCAGAGAAACTGTCAAACTATTTTCTACATGGGCTGGACTATTTTACATTTCATTGACACTGTTCAAGAGTTCACGTTGCTCCACAGCCTTGCCAACACTTGATATTGTATTTCCATTTTAACTATTTATTATATGTGTACTGATAGAGTGTAGAGAACTTGCATTTCTTTTTTTTTTAAGATATTATTTATTTATTCCTGAGAGTCACAGACAGAGAGAAGCAGAGACATAGGCAGAGGGAGAAGCAGGCTCCCTGCTGGGAGCTGGATGTGGGACCCAATCCTGGATCCTGGGATCATGACCTGAGCCGAAGGCAAACGCTCAACCAATGAGCCACCCAGGCATCCCTGAGAACTTGCATTTCTTTAAGGACTAATGATATTTTTTTTTAATTTTTTTTTTAAAATTTTATTTATTTATGATAGGCACACAGTGAGAGAGAGAGAAGCAGAGACATAGGCAGAGGGAGAAGCAGGCTCCATGCACCGGGAGCCCGACGTGGGATTCGATCCCGGGTCTCCAGGATCGCGCCCCGGGCCAAAGGCAGGCGCCAAACCGCTGCGCCACCCAGGGATCCCAAGGACTAATGATATTGAGCATCTTTTCATTTGCTTATTTGCCATTCTAAATCTTCTTTGGTAAAGTGTGTTTTCAAATCTTTTGCCCATTGAAAAAATCAGGTTGTTTGTCTTATTTCTGAGTTATAAGAATTTATACATTAGAGGAGCCTGGGTGGCTGAGTCGGTTAAGCATTTGCTTGCGGCTCAGGTCATGGTTTCAGGGTCCTGGGATCAAGGTCTGCATCAGGCTCCCTGCTCAGCAAGGAGACTGCTTCTCCCTCTGCCCCTGCTCATGTTCTCTTGCTCGGTCACTCAACTAAATAAGAATTTATACATTTGTTTATACATTTCAAGTTCTTTATCAGATAAATGTTTTACAAATATTTTCTTCCAGATGGTGGCTTGCCTTTTAATTTCCTTAATGGTGTCTTTCAAAGAATGAAAGCTCTTACATTTAGGTATATAATCCATTATGAGTTAATTCTTGTATATGAAGTGAGGTGAGGATCAACGTTTTTTTCTTTTTTTCATATGGTTACCATCTTGTCGATTTCTAACCCCCCCAAAAAAAGACTGATCGAATATTTATTGAGATTATGTTGAACCTGTAGCTCAATTTTGACATGACACCTTAACAATATTGAATTTTCCAATCCTTGAAAGTATTATAACTCTCCATTTACAACAGTTAATATTTAGTTCTTGTTTAATTTCTGTCGACAATGTTGAAACTTTCAGCAATGTTCTGTAGTTTTAGGGGTATTGTTGCTACATGTTTTTGTTAGAGTTATCCCTAAGTGTTTCATTGCTATGTTAAGTGGCATTTTTAAATGTCAATTTCTAATTGTTCATGACTAGTATACAGAATTAAATTTGATTTTTTATATTGGCCTTGTATCCTACAACATTTCCATGTTCACTTATTAGTTCTATTAGCTTTTTTTGTAAATTTCACTCAGTTTTCTAAATAGACGATCATATCTGATATTAAAGGCAGTTTTCCTTCATTTCCAGTCTGAATGCCATTGTTTTTCTTGCCTTATTGCACTGGTTAAGACCTCAAGTATGATGTTGACTGGAAGTTTTTTTTTTTTTTTTGACTGGAAGTATTAAGAGTGAACGTCTTTGCCTTTTTCCTGATCTTAGGAAGCAAGACTCAGAGTTTTACCAGTATTGATGATATCAGCTACGGGTTTTTTTCCATAGGCACCCTTTATTAGATTGAGAGAGTTTCCTTCTATTCCTAGTTTGGTGAGAATTTTCATTATAACACTATTAAATTTTATCAGATTTTTTTATGCATCTATTTAGATTAGATGACCATATGGTTTTTCTTATCTAAGGTAACTAATATGGTGAATTAACATTTGATTTTTAAAAAAGATTTTATTTATTTATTCAAGAGAGAGAGAGGGAGAGGCAGAGGGAGAAGCAGGCTCCATGCAGGGACCCCGATGTAGGACTTGATCCCAGGTCTCCAGGATCACACCCTGGGCTGAAGGCGGCGCTAAATCATTGGACCACCCGGGATGCCCTAACATCTGATATTTAAAATCAATAATAAAGTTAAATATATGGTCTACAGTTTGCATTTTAAATATAAAAATGGAGATTTTCAGGTCCTGAAGGGTGTCCCAGACCCTCCATCTGGCTCACCTCCCACTCACCTCTCAATTCCATCTTCTTCCAACCACTATGGTCACTACCATGCCACCACCTTCCCTCCTAAATGAAGCCACCATCACCCCTCACCTTGGTCCCTGCCACCTCTTCCATCTAGCACTTGCAGCCAGAATGACTACATCATTTCCTACTAACCACTTATGATATTCTGATTCCAATAAGAAATATGTATTTGGTCATCTTCTCATTTCTAGCACAGCACTTCTAAGACACTTGGAATTCCCTAAATGATAAGAGTGATAAAGACGTCTTGATATTTATAACAAGCCCCTTTCAACTACATCTGAGTTTACGTTAATGAAATGACTTTTTTTTTAGATTTTATTTATTTTTTTAATTTTTTAAATTAATTTATGATAGTCACACAGAGAGAGAGAGAGAGAGGCAGAGACACAGGCCAGAGGGAGAAGCAGGCTCCGTGCAGGGAGCCTGATGCAGGACTCCATCTGGGGACCCCAGGATCACACACCTAGCTGAAGGCAGATGCCCAACCGCTGAGCCACCCAAACATCCCAATGAAGTAACTTTTGGAAAGCAACTAAGGATGGATGCTGGTTGCCAGGGGAACTAACCAGGTGATTACAGGGTTCTAACTTTCAGCCCCACCCTCATGACTTCTAGGGAGAGGAGCAGGGCTGCAGGTTGAATTGGTGGCCAAGGGCCAATGATTTAATCAATTGTACCTATGTAATAAAGCGTCCATAAAAATCCCAAAAAGATGGGGTTCAGAGAGCTTCCAGATATGTCTGGAGGTCTCAAGAGAGTAGTGTGTTTGGAGAGCATGAAAGCTCCACACCTCTTTTCCCAAACCTTGCTCTGTGCACCTCTTCCATTTGGCTGTTGCTCAGGTATATCCTTTTATAATAAATCAGTAAACTAGTAAATAAATGTTTTCTTTAGTTCCGAGAGATGCTCTAGCAAATTAACTGAACCCAAGGAAGATGTCATGTGACCATCTGAAGTGGGGTATAGTGGAGGGAAGACTTGTGAGACTAAAGAGCCCTTAACCTGCAGCATCCAACACTATCTCCAGGTCAATAGGATCAGAATTGAGTTGCTTAATAGTGTAGGAAAAAACACACTGGACCACCCTTCAGTGGCTCTCAGCTCAGGACCTCCATACTTTGCCTATGCAGTTCCCTTCATTGGCATTCCTGCCACCCCTCCTGTGATTACTAAGGATTACCAGTCGCAGTTGTGTCCATCTTTCAAAATAAAGTTCAACCATCTCCCCCTCCATGAAGCATCCCAGCTACCCTTCTCCCTAACCTCCAGCAGGATCTCCCCCAGTCACACCCCTGATCCTGCCGTCTATGCATGTCTCCCCATCTGCCTGGGAGCTGCTCCAGGACAGGTAACACATGTGATTCATCTTGCCACGCCGTGCTCTGCCTGGAGCAGGGCGTACAATAGGGGTTTAGTGTTTGTTGAGTGAATAAATAAATACATGCTCAGTGAAAAACTAGCCTTCCGCAATGCATGGGGAAGAGGGCAGAAGTTGGCCGGGGTGGTGGTGGTGGTGGCCGGGGTGGTGGGGGGGCCTACACAAGAGAGGGCCTGCTCCAGTGGAAAAACTAATTGCAGAGAGATGGCTACAGGAAAGGGAGTTCAGGAGGACAGTGGGACTCATCATGACCACCAGGTGGCGCCAGGCTCCCAGGCGTCTGTCGCCCAACTCTTATCTCCAAATTCCCTTAAGGGATGAAGCAGGATCAACAGCAGCTGCAGTGAAAGAGAGTCCCCCTAGGCAGGTCCTTGGTATCACTTCAGATCCTCCGCTGGGTCTTACCCCGTTTGCTTTTCTTCACCTGACAGTCCACCCCCCCGGGTTGAGAGGCCTGCTCTTTGCTGCACAGCCCCTCAGGGAGGATGGGGTGATGGCTGTGCCACAAGGGGAATGAAAGAGAGCAGGACTTGGATCCAGGAGACCTGAGCTCCTGTCCCCACTCTGAAACTTGCTGGCTGTGTGACTTGGGTACTCCGAGCCTCGGTCTTACTATATGCGGGAACTTTCTGAGTGCTTTATGCTTATTACTCAGTTAATCCCTCTATCTCCCTAGGATGTAGAAACCAGTGAGTCCCATTTGACAGGTGAGGAAGCACAGAGGCACAGAGAAAGTAAGTAGCTGACAACTAAAGATTACACAGCTAGGCGGTGGGTCCACTTAGCCCCTGCTGGGAAGGGGTTAGACGGGGATGGCTGGGCTGGGAGGAGAGAAGAGGGTGAGGCTGGCCCCAGAGGGTCCAGGCTGGCAGGGGAAGCCAAGAAGACTGAGGAGGAGCCAGTATAGATGGGCTCTTTGAGCCAAGCTGGAGGGAGACACAGAAGGCACTGAGGGCCCAGGAGAGATGCGGTCATTTCCGGAGCGCTGGCCAGAGCATGGGGCAGGCAGTATGACAAGAGGGAAGGGAGAGAAGGATGGGGGAGCTGGGTCAAGGGCCTCGTGGGTTTGTTTTAGGGCAGACACTGAGGCTGGACTGCTGGGGGAGAACCAATAGAGAGGCAGAGGCTGGCGGAAGGGCGGCTAATGATTCTGGAAGGAGAAGGCAGGAGAGAGGGACCCCAGGAGCCTCCACGGCCGTGATGTCCTCAGGTCCTCAGGCTTCAGCTCTCATTGTACAGAGGCGCATCCGGAAGCCTGGAGACGTTAGGGACTTGCTCTCTCCCCTGGGGCCCAGGGCTTCCCTGGGAGCTCCTGCTGTGTGCCGAGCCCCGCCCCGTCCAGGGAGGGAGACAGCAAAGCTGGACCCAGTGGCTGAGCCCCAGGACCAAGATCACTGCCAGGAGACACAGGCCAAGGGAGGCGGTCCCAACCTCTGGGGCTGTGAGTTCCCTACTTTCTCTCCCTCCTCCTCCGCCCCTTTCCACCTCTGTCCTGAGGGCAAGGGTGTTACCCAGGGGCCAGAAGTGGAGCTGTCCCGGGATCTCCAGTTAGAAGGCATCTCAGGATGGCTCTCTGGCCACTTACAACCTTGCTTGGCACTATCCTGCCCTTATGTGTGTATGAACAACCTGGGTTCCCCAGCACCCCAGAAGGTGGGTGCTCTTACAATCTTCTTACAGGTGCGGAGACAGAGCAGCTTGCCCCAGTTACACAGCTAGCGACTGTGGTGGCCAGACCGTTTCCACACCGCAGAGCATAGCATGTCCCATGTCGTGAACACACCTCACCATCGGGCCATCTGAAGTGCTGCAGAGCCAGGCCTGAGCCCTGACGGTCCAGACTTTGAAGCACGAGGCCAGCCTGCGGCTCCTTCTGATAGAGCCCTTCATTCCACGGGTGAGGACGCTGGGTCTCAGAGGGCAGATAACTCAGCAGAGCCCCCATCCCTGGTATGGAGCAGAACCAAAACAGGACTCTGACTTGGTGGCTCCAAGGCCACTGTCCCTTCCCCAGCCACTTGTGATGCCCCTTTGTCCCTTCCTGTCCTGGAAGGCCAGTCCGGTTCCCACATGGCCTCCTGGGGACCCTCCCTGTGCGGCCCAGCTCCCGCACCCTCACCTGCTGCAGACACACACCACCTATGGGGCTCTGTCCCTTTCCTGCATCCCATTTCGACAGCCCCCACGAGGCTTTCCACCAGCAGTGGGAAGAGATCCTTGCCCTGCCCAACCCCGTGGCAGGTGGGCGAGGGGCACCGGATGAGGAGGCAGGAGGACGGGTGTGGGCAGGCATGTCCTTTCCCGGGTAACACCTGGACCCCTCAGGTGAAGCCAGAACCCCAGCCCCAGGGCAGGGAACCCGGCTTCCAGCTGAGAAGGCCCGAGACCCAAGCAATGCCAGGACCTGGGGCCTATATGCACATCCTCCTGGCCTCTGAGCACACCCTCTCCTGTCCTCAAAGAGCTCAGGTCTCCGCTCCTTTTCCTGAGGGACAGCCGATGGTTATCTGATCTCTTCTCAGCTTTCCTTGCCTTTCCTTGCCTCCTCTGCCTCAGCCTTCCACACCCCCAGCTGGCCCCAGACAACCTCTTTGCTCTCCAAGGCCTCCTCACTGAGGCTGGCCATGCAGGAGCTCGGGGGGACCTCGGGCCTCCACCACCCCTCCATCTATGACTGGGAAGAGCGAGGCCACTCACCCACAGGTTCCTCAGAGGCCCAGCTGGGGCCTGACCATCTGTGTGTCCCCAGGGCCTGGCATAGAGCCAGCACAGGATAAATACTGAGGTGTGACATGCTTGATGTGGCAGGTGGGATCAGCTGAGCTGGAGTCCAGCTCTACCACTACATGCTATGCAGCCTAGGGCAAGTCCCTCAACCTCTCTGAGCCTCTGTGTTTTGTTTGTAAAAACTGGACAAGGGATGCTGGGGTGGCTCAGTGGTTAAGCAACTGCCTTCAGCTCAGGGCACGATCCTGGAGTCCCGGGATCGAGTCCTGCATCAGGGTCCCCACAGGGAGCCAGCATCTCCCTCTGCCTGTGTCTCTGTCTCTCTCTCATGAATAAATAAATAAAATCTTAAAAAAAAAAAAAACTGGGACGAATGAGACCTACTCCATAGGTTGTAGTAAGACCATGTGTGCAAACTAAATCTCGCAGTTTAAGGTGGTTATCGCTCATTTATTCAGTAAGTACTGATGGAACACCTATTCTATGTCACTGATTCTGAGTTCAAAAGGAAAGAAACCAAGTCAGCAGACCCCAGATTCCCCGATCTCCCATTCTCTGCTCTTTCCTGGTGTGTCCCTACCCCGCATTCCTCCTCTGTCCAGATTCCCTAAATCATCCAGTTGCACATTTCACAGCCCTGCTCAGAGGAACCAGTGGGCCCCGGTGCCTGATACTCCAGGGTGTGGCACTCAAGACCCTCTGTGATCTGGCTCCAGTGTCTCTTTCCCATCCGGTCTCCCCTCATTTTGTGACACCAAATTCCACTGCAGTCACATGGGCCCCGTTCCGTGCCCAGAACACGTTGGGCTTTCTCAGCAGCATACCTTTGTGCGAGCTGTGACCTGAGTAGAACAGCTGCCCACTTCATCACTGCCTGACAAACTCCTACCAGCTTCTCCCTCTCCTCCGCATGGCCTCCCTGGTGGCCGGGGCCAGCCCCGAGCCTTCATCGGTCCCTGCCAAGCGTCCTGCCTCTCACGCCCCAGCTCAGACCCTGCACTGCCTCTTCTATCACTGACTGGGCAGGAACTGCGGAGCCAGCACTGCAGGATGGCCATGCTCTACGTCTGCCCTGCCCGTGTCATTCACAGTCCAATGTGTTCCTAAGGACTTGAATGGTAGTCTCTGCTGCTCCGGAGCCTGTCTAGCTTTGTCTGAGGTCCTGGTCCCTGATTAGATGGAACGATCCAGATAGAATTCCTGGGCCAGGCCCTCAGCCTGTAGGAGGGAAATCTGAGGCTCTACTGCTGTCCCCTCCCCCGCCCAGGGCAGGGGCCCCTCTACAAGGTCCCAAGTCTTCCCAGCCTGTCTTTGCCCACCTCTACTGACAGGGAGCTCTGTCCCTTAGGGAGCATCTTGTCCATCTCTGATTGTTCATACTGAGCTGAAAACTGCCTCCGTGGAACTTCCACCTGGTTCACTCGTCCTTGCACTTGTTCATTCAAAGTGCATGGAACACCTACTGTGTGTGAGCCAATACACCAAGTCACTTAAGCTTCACAACACCTCGGTGAAGCGGCCAGGATGATGCTGTCGGTGATGACGGTGGGCTGGTCAAGTGCAAGAGAGATCTCTCTGCACAGAATCCCACAGCTGAGCTGCCGGGGATGAGTTTCCTTCTGAGGGTTGGAGGGCCTGTGCTCTGTCTTCCACTGAACTGGATGCCTCTCCTTGCAGGGCCTGGGGAGACATGGGGATGACACCAGCCCATCTGGTCCCCCAAAGCCTTCTGTAGAAGTTACAGAGCTGGGCCTTGGTCAAGTCTAGAGAGGGGACCCAGGGGAGCCAGGCCTACCTTGAAGAGGAGGGGCCTCTGAAGTTGGGGGACTCAGCAGAGGAGCCATTAGGAAGGACCCCTCTTCTTCCCCAGGAGCCTTCTGAGAAGGAAGTATTATTTAACTGACATTGTGTTGGGAGGGGAAACACGGGGTCCTTGGAGCTCAGCCAGCCTCCTGCCTTCAGGCTGTTTGGCTTTGTTTGTTTTTTTGGTCTTTTTTTTTTTTTTTCCTTTTTCTTCGGGCTAATTGTTCTCATTAAATCTTTTTGTCCTGTTTTGTTTTTTACGAGGCTGACAATGCTGCGCAGTGCTCAGCGCTGCTTCCTGTGTTTCTGCCCCAGCACAGGCCTCCATGGGGCCTTGCTTCCTGTTGTGAGCTGTCACCATGACGACTTAAGGCCCGGTGGGCTCCATGGGGTGGTGGTGGGGGGAGTAGGGGGGCTAACATGGTTGACATCACCGGGTGAGGAGGCAAGGGTCCCGTCCAGAGGGGGTTGAATGGGGGCCGGGCAGGCAGTGGCGGGAGCCTGGTGCATTGCTGAGGGGTGAGTCACAGCCTGGGAAGGGGAAGAATGCCCTCACATTCTTTTGGGAGGTAAACAAGGTCAGGGAGTGCGGCTGGGATCCTGTTTACCTGACCCTGGCCCCCCGGGGGACCAGGAACCAGTGCAGGACAACACACTGGAACAGAACCAGCCAGACCTCAGGGGCTAAGGGACCAGGAGGGAAGGCCAGGAGAAGGTGAGGGGCCAGTGGCTAGAACCCAGAAACCCTTCGAGAGGGCTGGTGGGTACAAGACTGGGATTCAAGTTACAACTCTGCTACGTGACAGTTCTGTGACTCTGAGCAGGTCACCTGGCCCCCTGGGCCTCAGTCTCCCCTATTTCTAATGGGCTAACCCCCCTGCGTAGATGGCTCTATGCCCCAGCCACGTGGGGGGTGGTTTGGGGGTGGGCCTGGGGCTGAGTACAGCCCAATGCCCTGCAGACCTCTTTATGCCCCACCTGCCAACAGAGCTCAGTCCAGGGCTAGGCACTCCAGATTCTTGGGCCAGGGCAGGATGGCTGCACCTGACCTTCTGGGTCGTGCCCCAGAGGAACAGCCCAGCTGAAGGGCCAAGGATGAGCCCCGAAGGAGGAGGTGGGTACACAGCTGCCTAAGGAGGAGACACTTGTAGAATCACAGGGCTGGAGTCCGTGCAGCTCATGCTCTGCCTCTAACCATCTTCAGCCTTCCCAGAGCCCCGTGTCCTATCCATCCTATCCGTGAACCCCCCCTCCCTCCACTGAAGGACAGCCTCCCCTGCCCATCACAACAACAGGTCCAGAGGAGCCCCTCTGAGCCAATGGCCATCACAATGGTCAAGCTCTGGGATTCACTGGTGCTGGGATCCTGCAAGAACAGCCAGAGAGAGGCCTAGAGCTGACCTTCCAGCCCCTGTATCTCAGAGACAGACCTCCAGACGGACCCTTTGCCAACTGCAAAATGGAATAGCTGCCAACAGGAAGGGGCTGCCTTTAAGCAGCACGCCCCCAACCTCTGCAGGTGCCAGGGCGGGTGGGCACCAGGAGACGGCCCCCAGCAGCCCCAGTGGCATTGAGGCCACCTGGTCTCCTGGCTGAGAGCAAGGACGTCAGTGTCAGACTGGCCTGGATCAAGTCTGGCTTTGCCACTTGCCAGCTGGTGCACTCAGGCAAGTTCCTTAGCCCCTCTGAGCCTCAGCTTCTTCATCTGGAAAACAGGATCTCCCAGGGTTGCTGTGAGATGAAGGGAGTTAATACACACGAAACACTTAGTACATAGTAGGTCCTCAGCACATGCTGAACCCACGCAGACCCACCGTGTCCTTCCCTGCATGCCAGGTCCCTAGGATCCCCCGGACCTGATGCCCATCCCAGGGCAGGACCTGGTGCCCATTCCAGGGCAGGAGCGCTGCCCACCACATGCCCTGAGGTTTTCCCATAAGGGGGCTGGGCTTGGGCTTCCCTGGACAGGGAATATCCTGTTCTAGGAGTGGGGGGAGGAAGAGGAGCGGGAAGGACACAGCCGCTCCACATTCCTGGCATTCTTGGCGGCGGCTGCGTCCAGCTGCCTTGAGCTGCCACTGCTGGGGCATTGGCCTAGTTCCAGGCTGTCTCGTCCTGGCAGGACAGCATCCCACTTGGGGTGTCCCTTGGACTTGAGGTGCTGGGGGGACCCCTCTGGTCCTAGTCCCACCCACAGAAACAAACAAACCCCCAACCTGAAAGGAAAGGTTTGGGAGGTCTGGGGAGAGTCAACAGGGAAGGGGTTTGGGCTTTGGGTTTTACCTTTTGGGGTTCCCCAGCCTGCTCCCCTACCGCCAGGGAAGCCCTTGAGAGTGGCCAGAGGGCAGAGGTGGATGGGTGGAGAGAGGAGAGGCAGAGGGCTCCTGGGTTCTAGCCTCTAGTGGCTGGCACAGTTGTTTTCATTCTCTGAGACTCAGTTTCTCCATCTACAAAAGGAGAGGGCTGCTTCCCTCCTTTAGCAAGCTCAGCCTTGCTACACTGTGGTGCTGTGACCTAGTCGTCCCTTCTTCACAGAGCCTCTTCCCCCGACCAAGGAGGGAACCTTGGCCTGGCCCTGCACTGAGCCTGGTCCTAGTGCAAGTTAAGCTGTTCTCAGGGTTTCCCCGGACCACCTCCACCTCCACCCAGCAATGGCCTGCAGGCTTCTGAGACTCCGAGAACTGGTAACAACACAGTCCCGGGCTGCTCTCGCTCTGGAGCCTCCTCCCTGGGTGTTTCTCGGGGGTCCTGGGAGGGAAATGACTTGTCCAAGATCCCACAGTTAGCTGGGTCGAGCTGACTCTGGACGTCACGCATTGGAGGCTCCTCCCTAAAGCCACCCAGAGCTGAGTTCATTCTTTTCCATGTTTCCCTGCAAACAGCCTCTGGTTTCAGACGGTGAGAGCCAGAGCAGTCTGGGAAGGAGCCCAACGGGGCAGCTCCCCAGGGGTCCACATCAGAAGCCTCCTCTCCTCGGGAGACCAAGCCTGTGAGCAGGTGACCCCAGACACCGGCACCTCCTCCTGTCCCTGCACTGCCTTCTGCAGTTGGGGAGCATGGAGGAGTCAAACAGGGCCCAGCAGGGAAGGCACAGAGGCTGTCCCGGGGGTTGGGCACATCTGAGCTCAAGCCTGGGTGCCAGTCTCCCTCTGTCCCCTCCTGCGGCTCTAGGACCACTGCAAGCCCCTCTGCTTGGTCCTAGAGACCCTCCACAGCGCTCAGGGCCCATTGCAGAGTTCAAGAGCTCACTCTGGCTCTGGGGACGGAGACCAGGGGACCTGGCCCAGGTCACATGGGGAGGCAGAAAGAGCTCTTTGCCCTAGTCAGGAGTCCCAAGAGGTCCCTTCACTTGGACCTGAGCACCTGTATTGACCGTTGGAGAGGTGGACAAGGTGGTCCCTCTGGGCCAGTCCCTCGCCGACCCTCTGTGGTTCCAGGATTCTGAGGTTTGGGTTTCTGGTTCTGTGAACACCCACTGCCCTCTGCATTCCCTTGACAGCATTAAGCAGAGGAAGCCCCGTTCTGTCACCTGCCTTTGTCTGGTACTTGCCTCTCTGAGGGCAGCCAAGGTCCTGCTCTCGACAACCTCACCTTCCCCATTGCCCGATCCCCCTGAAAGCCCAGACACCCCCAAAAGCCATTGCCTCCACATTGTCTGGCCCCAGTCTGCTTCCTGCCTGCTTATCCTGTGTGTGTCTGTCCTGACATCTGTCTGTCTGAGGGACCACAGAAGGAAAAGGCTGGAACACACCCTGCTGGGTCCACGTGACCAGTGCCCTCTTAACCCTCCGCTGGGAAATCACCTCGATTGTGGAGATTGCCATGGGAGTGTGCGCCAGCGTGTCTGCGGGCCTGGAGCGTGTGTGTGCGTGTGTGTGTGCATGTCACACAGGGCGCGTGTCAGGATTTTCTGTGTGTTGAATACTTGGTGAAATGGATTATGAGAAAATGAATGGAATGGGTGGAATATTATGCAACCATTAAATATGATATCTTTGAAGAACTGTGATGACATAAAAACCAGTACAATATAAAATTTAGTAAAAAAAGAAAAAAAGTGCACCCAAAAGAAAAAGTTGAAGAAAAAAGAAAAAGAAAAAAGAAAAAGTTGAAGCGAATACCCCAAATGCTAATAATCGTTATTTCTGGACTGCTAAGTTGTGAGTAATCCTGCCTTTCCTGTATGCTCTTGGATGTTTACAACATTTTCTGCAATGTGACTTGTTTTAGAATCAGAAAAAGGAAAGAGAAGTAATAAAAAACAAACTAAAGATGAAGCTGAAAACAAACGTAATTTAAGATCAAAGAAACAAAGGCCTAATGAAAAATACTAAGGATAAAACTAAGCCAAATGTTCAGGTCAAGGTAGCAAACACTGAGTGAGCACCTATTGTGTACTAAGGCTCTGCTGAGTGTGGGGTTACGGAAATGCTCAAGATGTAGCCCTCCCTGGTGAGTGCACTGTCCATCAGGAGGGTGGGACAGTCACACATCATAGGTAACACAGACACAGATGTACTGTGGGTTCCCCTCCACCGCCCACCGAGAGGGCACCAGAGAAAGAAAGTGATGAGTGAATCAGGAGGGCTTCAGGGAGGAGGTGACTCCTCATATGAGGTGTTGGTTTTTTTTTTTTTTTTTAAGATTTATTAATTTCAGCGAGGAGAAGCAAAGGGAGAGAGAGAGAGAGAGAGAGAGAGAGAGAGAGAGAATCCTCAAGCAGACTCCTCTCTGAGCATGGTGCCAGACACAGGACTTGATCCCAGGACCCTGAGATCATGAGCCAAGCAGAAATCAAGAGTCGGTTTGAGCCCCCAAGGCGCTCCACAGGAGGACTTCAGGGAGGGCATGCAGTAATGGAGAGAAGCATGGCAGGTGGCTAGGGGACCACCCTTTGTCTGGAACAGGAGTGACACACAGGCTGCAGCTCATCGGAAGTCTGTGGTGCTGATATTCTGAGAGATATTCTGGAGCTAAGCCAGCACTCACGAGGAAAGAATGCAAGGATTGATTAGCAATTCATTCATTCATTCAAGAAATATTTCGTGAGGACTTACTATGTGCCATGCACTGTCTGGGGATCCTGCAGTGCAGCTTCCATCTCAATGGAGGGAAATGGGCGATTGAACAATTAGAGTTAAATATACGGTATGGCACATGGTAAGAAGCGCTGTGAGGAAAGACGAGGCCATGGCAGGTGGGGGTTCAGTGTATGCGAGGCAGTCTGGGAAGGCTCCCCCACTGTGGCATTTTTTAAAAAGATTTATTATTTATTTATTTATTTATTTATTTATTTATTTATTTATGAGAGACAAACAACAGAGAGAGGCAGAGACACAGGCAGAGGGAAAAGCAGTCTCCCCATGGGGAACCCAATGCGGGACTCAATCCTAGGACCCCGGGATCATGACCTGAGCCAAAGGCAAACGCTCAACCACTGAGTCACCCAGGGGTCCCCCCAGTGTGGCATTTGATCAGAGACAAAAGGAAGTCAAGTGTGGAGTCCAGAGGAGGAGGGCTTCAGGTGCGTGTGTGGGGAGCACCTGCAGCGCCCCAGGGGAATACCGGCAACACGAGGTCAGCATGGGGCCTGTAGGCCCTTGTGGGGCTGCAATGAGGACCTGGGCTTTTAGTCTGAGCAACAGCAGGGGCCGTGGAGAGGTGTGAACAAAGAAGTGCACCACCTGACTTGGGCTGTATAGTAAGCCTGCCCTGTGGCAGCCTGGGGTGGGGGGGTGCAGAGAGGGGCAGAGGGAGGTGGGGCATGAGGCTGGGCTGCCAGTGTGGGGGTGTCGAGAAGGAGTGGGAATCTCAGCATATTCTGAAGCGGAGGGGACAGTGCTCACAGATTCCAAGACGTGGGCCCCAGGGCTCCGGAGGACAAAGGATGACTCTGAGACATCCACAGGGCACAATGAGGCAGGCAGCCAGACCCGGGAGTCTGAAGTCCAGGTCCCAGCTGGGGACACACATTTGGCTGTCATTGGCTTGTGGACCCATGAGCTACGATGAGATCACTCTGGGAAAGAGTGTCGACAAACAGTAAGTCCAAGGATTGAGCCCTGGGCTCCCCCAACCATTTATTGTTTGGGGAGATGAAAAGGGACCAGCGGGGTGGGGGTGGGGAGCTCAAGAGAGCAGTGGAACAAATAGAATTCCTGCAGAGAGGTGGGTGCAAGCCTGGTGGGAGAGGCTTAGGCTAGCAACAGGGGAGAGAAACTCAAAAGGGGAGGGCAAGATGCTTCCCAGGAGCTTGGCTGCACACGGGAGCTGCAGTGGTGTCCTGAGACCCAAGTAAGAGGCTCACAGGGCCCAAGTCATCCTGCTCTCCCCGCTGGTGGCCCAGGAGGAGCTGTTTACCCCCAGAGGTGGTGGGGACAATGGACAGAGCTCGGTCTAGACCGGGTGTCCACACACGTTGCTCAGGGCCCCTCAAAGTGTGGGTGGAGCCAAGGGTGAGAAAAGAAGGGGACGGTCCCGAGACCAGGGCCAGGGCCACATGCCAGGGCCACGGCCAAGGCTGGCTCCCGCAGGCCGCCGTGTTCCAGGAGTCGGAGAATTCCGAATCCCAACTCTTCATTAAGAAGATCGACTTCTAAAAAAAAAAAGAAGAAGAAGATCGACTTCTCTGTCTCTGTCTTCTCTGCACTGGGAGCAGCTCTCGTGCCACAGCCCCTCATCCGCTGAAGTGGACGCCAGTGCAAAGCGTGTCTCCACCCCCTTCTTGGGCAGGTGTGCCTCTCAGCTGTTGAGCCCATCACTGTCTGCAGCGGAGCTAAAACCACCAGAGTCACCGACAGATGAGAGCCTAGCCGCTTGGCAGCCCCACGTCCCCTGACCTCACTTATTCCCAGCGCAGCTTCCCACCCAGAGCTATTTCAAGGGACACGGACACAGCAGCCAAGTTCACTGGGGCTGGGCTGCCGCAGGAGGGTCGGCTGGTTCTGGGGCTGCATCGCGACTGGATTTGGGGGCCTCATCACTGGTGATGCCAGGAGCCCCTCTCTGAAGCCACAGGTCTCCTCCTACCCCTGGGCTTTGCCCTCTCGGAGGCCATGGGGCTCTTGTGCCTGATGCTGGCTGTTCCCCTCCTTGTTGCCGTGGGAAGGAGCCGTGTCCACTTCCCACAGGTCTCGACTGCCCTGTATGTTCTTTCTCCTACACCTCTCCGGGCAGCCTGGGGAAAGTGTTTGGCTCAAGGTTTGGCAGAGGGAAGACAAATAAATACTGGATTGAAAAGGAAAAGACAAAAGATCTACTTCTCAAGTAGAAAGAGCTTGTATTTGATTTCACACATATTTAACGTGGTTATGCCCCTAGTGTACGCAGACTTCCATCTGGACCCTTGCCCCAAGCCCTGCCAATGCAAGGGTTGACCTGGGAGCAGACACCATGAGTGACGGGGTGAAGATAGGGCTGTTTTTTTGGTTTGATGCAGGTTCTTTTGGCTTTTAAGATGGGAGAACTAGCATTCTCTCCCAAAGAGTGAAGCCAGAGAGGGGAAACTGGTGTGGCGGTACAGATTGAGCGAGGACTGCAAGAGGGATGGGGCCCAGCGCACGCGTGAAGGGCCGTCCCTGGGGAGACTCGCAGGTACTCCACCCACAAGACCCACAGGGAAGGCAGCCCGAGCAGGTGCAGGGCCCAGCAGGAGGGTGGGTGGAGCACATGGATGTTCTCCCATGATTCCTTCTCTTATTTCGCTGCAAAAGGAGCACCACCACGGGCTACAAATAAAGGCCCCGGAGGTTTGAGGTGGGAGGAGAAGGTGTAAAAGAATCCTCTTATATGGAAGGGAAGCAAGGGGACCAGAGCAATGTAGCAGTGCTGCCCAACAGCACGCTGGCAGATGCACTTTCCCAAGACAGCCACCACAACACCTCCCATCCCACAGGCACTTCTAGAACCTTCCACCCTCCCACTAAGGAGTGGAGTCTAATTCCCCTCCCCTTGAACCTGGGCAGGTTGGTGACTCACTCCTCAGCAACAGAATGTAGTGGAAGCGACACTGCGACACTCCAGAAGTAACATGGGAAATGCTCCCATCTTGTAGGAGACTCCCGCTGGGGCCCTGAGCTGCCATGCTGCGAGGAAGCCCAAAGGAGCCCACGCAGAGAGATCCTGTGGAACAGCTCTGAGGTCATGGAGAGGGAGAGTCCTGCCAGTGCCCAGATGCTTCAGTTCCAGCTGCCATGTGACTCCAACTGTCTGAAACTCTGAACAACCCAGCTGAGCCCCTCCCAATCCATGAGAGATGATAAAATTATAGTTGTCTTAAGCCTTTACTTTATGACCCAGAAATAGCTCATTGGAACAAACACCAACGGCCAACTTGAGACTTATGGTCGTGAAATTAAGGTGGCACCCCCTTGGCCAGGTGACACCCATTTCTGCAGGGACAGAAGGCTGCACAGTCACCACAAGCTCCTCTTCCTGTATCGAGGGAGGAGTAGAGGATGAGGAGGAAATGTTGAGAGTACTGGGTCCTGGGTCCCAATGAGAGCTATTTCTCTTCCACTCACATGCCAAGTCCTCTCTGATTTTAGCAATACGGAACTCAGCCGCCATCCTCAGATGAATTAGGGTCGAGGGAGACAGGAGCCTTCCCAGAGAGAGGCCTGGGGACTCGGCAGGCTGGGTGCTCAACCCTTCCCACCTGCCTGAGGCCTTTGGCACCCAGCCAGTGGAGTGGGGAAAGGCTGGAGAATTGGTGAGCCTCGGTGCTCCCATCTGAAAAACCCACTTAAGACCTCTCAGTGTCTTCTGCTTCTGAGACTAAGGCTGCTACAGGGACATGTTTCCACACAAGCCCTGCCTGCACCGCCCGGGGCTCCATCCTGTAAGCCTGAGATGCAGGAGGAGGACAGGAGGCCTGGCCCTCTTTATGCTATAAGCCTTGTTCAGGATTTTTAGGTTCCAAGTAACAAGAGACCCAACTCAAGGTGACTTTAAAAACTAAAATCTGTGCTCTGTGAACTAAGTGAAAAAAGCACATGGGTATTTGAGGTTTCAAGCAAATTTGGATCTGGACTGGTCCTATAAATAAGCGGTCAGGACCTGGTTTCTCTGCCTCCATCTCTTGGCTCCATGTTCTGGCATTTGCTCTGGTCTCAGGATGGCCTCCACTCGGCTCTGGGTCTACCTTCTTCTCTTCACCTTCTTCTCTTCGCATGCAGTGGAGAGAAAGTCTACATGCTGGAGAGCTTAAGCAGAGGTCTTTGCTCTGGTTGGACAACCTGAGTCACATGTCCATCCCTGAACCAATCACAGTAGCCATACGATGAGCTATAGTAATTGCTTTGAACACATCAGGGCCCACCACGGGCTGGAAACCTCAGGGTCTGGTCGGGGGGAGGGAAGAGAATGGATGCCAAAGAGGGAACCGTAGGGTGTCTGCTACTGTAGCACACACCCAAGAACAGCAGACAAGGACCTGAGGCATGTCCCTTAGTCTGCCCCGCAGAACCTCCTGGAGACTTCGTGCTCTGTCAGAGAGGAAGTGGTTGAGCCCCGGAAGGGGGGAATCTCCCATCAGGGCTATTTCTAGTACCATCTGCCCATCTGGCCAGCCCCGAGCCCTGGGATGGGGGCAGCCACCGTTGGCCAGAACCCAGGGCGTGCCTGGGACACTTGGGCAGCTGGGGACTGAGTAAGCTGGAGAGGGCTGGGGCAGGGGAGCCATCTGACTCTTCTCTAACACCAAAAAAGGGAACAGGAAAGGTCAGCTTAGGCTCCAGGAAGGATCCAAACAAGGAGCATGACAAAAGCAGATAGCCTGGTCCATCTGGGCTTTGCTCAGCTGGATCCTTCCATACCTTGCTCACCCAAGAAGCCAGGGAGCAAGGCTTGGTGGGGTTTACCCCATTGCTCAGATGGGGAGGCCGAGGCCCCGAGACATGTAACTGACTCAAGGTCACCCAGAGGGGTGGGGACAAAGCCAGAATATGAACCTGACTCTCTCGGGCCAGCCCTCCCCTTCCAGGAGCACAGCTCAGAGGCAGGCCCATCCCACACACAGAGTAATGTGAGAGTGAGGCCACTGGTTGGGGGGACATCCCATCCCCCCATGCTCCCTACTGTCCTGCAGGCTGGGAAGGAGAGAAAGGAGGGCTGCCCAAGGATCCAACTGGCCCAAGTTCAAATCCTGCCTCTGCCACGCTTCCTGTGTGAACGTGGGCAAGTCCGTACCCTCATTTAGGAAATGAAGAAATGAACACTTCCCTTAGAGGTCATGGGGAGGATGATTGACATCACTTATGTAAAGCAGCCAGCACAGTGCAGCCCACGGCGCGTGCTATATTCCTCCCGTCACGGAAGGAGTTTGTAGGGTTTAATTACAGTATCGTAGCAGAAATGCTGTGATCTGCCGAGCCCAATGCTGCAAGATGGGGCCCAGGGAAGTCTTCCAAGTAACACTGAGAAACAGAATGGGGGTGGGACTCTGGTGAGGAATTAACCTGCGGTACAGACGCGGGGGACCTCACTTTCGGGGAGGGAGTCAGGCCCATTTCCAGCATTGTCCTCACTGCTCAGCCATAAGTCCAGACACTGCAGAATCGGCTTGCATCCTTTCCCTGGGGGCGAGGACCAGAGGCTCATTCCCCGAGCCTGGATTCACAGGGGCAAGGAGGCTGCAGACAGGGGGCCATTGTCCACCCTGGCTGGGCCCAGTCCCCCCGCTGCCAGCCCATCTGGGGCTCAGGGTCTTCGCGGCTCGGCCCGGCCATGTGTGTGTGTGTATTGGCAGCGGGGAGTTTGTCCCTCGGTCGCCACTGGAGACCCAGATTCTACCACTGGGTACTCTGTCCAGTGTCCCGACGGTGACCCTGGAGCATCTCCGACCGGCAGGCCTGGGTGGGGCCTGGGAGGACAAAGCCGCCTTTCGCTGCTGGCAGCTGGGTGGGCAGAGTGCGTCAGCTCGTCGGCCAGCCAGCAGGACTGGAAGTCAGCCTTGTGGCCGCACCCCGCCCCCAACGCTCCATCACCACGCACATCTTGTCTTTGTCGTGATGTGGTGTGACAGATGTCGCTTGTCCATTGTGCTGCTGAAGCATCCCTAGACCCCGACCCCTGCCGTCCAGCGGCACAGCCGCTGCCCTGGTCAGCTCCTCCCCGGCACCCCTGCCTCCTGGGCTCACAGTCTGTCCTGCCCGTGCAGCCAGAGGTGGTCGTGGGGGGTGGGGGGAGCTTTTACAAATGCGGTTCAACCCCATCAGTCCCTGGTGTCAAATCCGGTGACTATTTGCAAAACGTACACCTGACAAAGAATTCATTTCCCAAGTATATAAAGAACTCCTACAGATCAAGAAGGAAAAAGAGAGGCAACAAGTGAGAAAGGAGGAAGAGACTCTGAGCAGGCCTTACACCAAAGAGCTTCTGCATGTGGCCTATAAATCCACGGAAACATCATTAGTCATCAGGGGAATGCAAACTAAAACCACAATGAGGTATCACCACACACCCACCAAAGTTGCTAAAATGAAAATTATAGGAAATAGCAAGTGTGGGTAAGGACATGGAACTGGGACTCCGAGGACACGGGGGCTGTAGGGAGCATATCTGGTACAACCACTTGGGAAGACACTTTGGCATCGTCTGCCCTCTCTCCAGCACCCCCACCCCTGGGTTTATGTCCAAGACAACTGCATGCATATGCCCACCGACCGAAAGACATAGACAAGATCCTTTGTTGCAGCTTAACTCACAGCGGCCAAAGCCCAGCAATAACCCGAATATCCATCAACAGTACAATGGAGTAAGAATAGTGCTTGAGGTACAAGCACCGCAGCCACGTGGACGCATCTCACACAGTGTTGAGGGGCAGAGGCGGAACACAAAGGTGTAGCTGCTGCGTGGTTCCATTTATGTGAACTTCAGAAACAGAACTGCAAAAAAAAAAAAGAAAAAAAAAAAGAAAGAAAAGAAAAAAGAAAAGAAAGAACAGCACAAATCAGAACGGGGACTATCTTTGTGGGGAAAGGAGGCACAGTGCCTGTAGGGGGCGCCACAGGGGGCTTTCTTGGCTGCTGATAATGTCCCGTGTCTTTTTTTTTTTAATTAATTAATTTATTTATGATAGTCACACAGAGAGAGAGAGAGAGAGAGAGGCTGAGACACAGGCAGAGGGAGAAGCAGGCTCCATGCACCGGGAGCCCGACGTGGGATTCGATCCCGGGCCTCCAGGATCGCGCCCTGGGCCAAAGGCAGGCGCTAAACCGCTGCACCACCCAGGGATACCCATGTCCTGTGTCTTGACCTAGGTACTGGTTACACTGGTGTGTTTCCCTTGTGAAAATCCATCCAGCTGGACATTTAAGGATACAGGTGTTCTCTTTACATATTTTGTTCTTCAATAAAAAGATCAAAAAGAAAAAGAGAAAGAATCCTTTGCCTACATTGCCCCAAATCCTCCTGGTGGTTCCCAGCAGTTTATTGCCCAACGTCTGGACATGCCATGTAGTTCTCTCTGCCTGGAACTCCATTATCCAGTTGGCAAACACTCTGCTCTGGGGTCGCCACCTCCACCAGGAAGCCCTCCCTCCTGGCCCCAGACAGAGGCGGTTTCTCTGTCCTCAAGGAGCCACAGGCACCTTCATTTCAGCCCTTAGTCTTCTGACAGTCACGCCACAGCATTTACTGAACACTTGTTATGTGCCAGGCGCATACACTTGTGGATAAACAACATAAATAATAGGTTACAGTTAAAAAAATTAAATAATTGTAGAAATAGACGCTGACAAATTGCAGTGAATGCCCTGAAGGGAAGTCCAGGAAGTCAGTGGAGAATAGTGCCGAGGAAGGGGGGCTGGTTTACGAGGCGCTGAGCGCAGAGACCCAGAGAACACATGGGAGCCGGGCCAGGAGAGACTGCAGGGGGAATCTCCAGGCTGAGGGCACCCTGCCGACTGTGGCTGAGGGTGGGGGTCGGCATGCCTCTTCCACCCTGATTTCTCAATCCCGGGAGTATAGCACAAGGCAGGACCCCTTGAGGTATCTAGGGGGGTTTTAGGGATGAATGAGTGACTGAATGAATGTTGAGAGGCTGGAAGAGACAGACCCAGGAGATCACAGGCAGGGTGTGGGGGCCTTGAGGACACTGGTTGCCCCTTCACAAATGCCCACCTCCAGCTGGCAGAGCCAATGCAAGAAATAAAGTTTGGGGTTCCCGGAAACACAGACCCCACCAGCAGCAGCAGCAGCGAGTGAGCAGAGGCACAGGCCAACGATTCCTTCCTTTGTTTGTTCTCACACTTGGTAAACATTAATTGAGTATGAGCCGTGTGCCAGGCTCTATAGTAGGGGCTGTTCCCTTTGCCTCTTATTCATTTAACTCCCAGCAGCTATTTCAACTTCTGGGATCTCTGGGGCTTTAAGGTCTCCCTACTTCTGGATGTTTGCTCATCCTAGACCTAGTCCCCAGTCCACCGGACCAGGCAGGACTCTCCCGTGATCACCAGGGAAAATCCCAGGGAACCTTGGGTTATATTGCCTGGTTGTTGACAAGCCTAAACATGATTTAGAAGGCAGTTGTTCACCTTGCCAAAATAATGTCTGCTTTACCAGAGAATTCCCAGTGCTGTTTTAGTCTTCCCAATAGGATTTCCCAGACACTGCTATTGGGGGCATGAGCAGGTACTGTCCTTCCAGAACCAATAAGCCAGGCCTGGAGCAATTATGACAGTATATGCCCCACACCTCAGTGGTAACCCCGGAGCACGTTACACCCATCACCAGGAAGCATGCTCAAGATATTCCTGGCGGCACTGCTTGCAGCTGCTGTGAAGTACAGGCAACCAGGTGTCCCTCACTAGGGAAATTGTTAAGGAATGAGGTGGATGCACATGGAAAGTAGAGAAGTAGCCCATCTGTAAAACAACATGGGTCAAACCAAAAGACCTGGTTTTGAGTAAAAAAGGAGATTAAATAAAATGGGACATCAGACATGATGTCATTTGTGTAAACTTAAAATGGATACACATACTCCTAAAAAGCTACATGCTTGTAGACAGTTTACATTTTTTTTTATCTTTTTAACAATTTTATTTATTTATTTATTTATTTATTTATTTATTTATTTATTTATTTATGAGAGACCCAGAGAGAGAGGCAGAGACATAGGCAGAGGGAGAAGCAGGCTCCATGCAGGGAGCCTGATGTGGGCCTTGGATCCTGCGACTCCAGGATCACGCCCTGGGTTGAAGGCAGGCACTCAACCACTGAGCCACCCAGGTGTCCCTATACATTTATTTAAGGGCATATCCTGAGTATGTTAGAAGAGGAGTCTTTGGACGGAGAGGAATAGGGGCTGGGTCAGGGATGAGGGGAGATACACACACACACACACACACACACACACACACACACACACTTTATATAAAATAAGAGAGGGCCTTGCATGGACAGTGAAAGTATATGAAGAACAAAAGTGTTTTTTTTTTTTAAGAACAAAAGATTTTAATTAACTGAACAATCTCCACTTGAAATAAAAAGTAAAATTTAAATTTAAATCGTACTGTTTCTGAGAAGTAATAGATGTACTTTTTCTTATTCCTCCCACTAAGCACAACTAAAACCCTGATCATAATGTATAAAATAAGCCCAAGGAGGCTCTGAAAGAAGGGGAGAAGAAGGCAGATTAGCTAGAGATCACAGGACCCAAAGAACAACAACAGGATGAGTTTCTTGGCGGTCAGTTTTTTTTTTTTTTTTTTTTGCCTAATATCTCAGACTTGAAGCTAAAGAAGCCAGCAATCTGCAAATGCCATGGGGTTTGGATATCAACCCCGCCCCCCAAAAACAACAAAAGCCTACTCTATCTAGCCAAGGAGCCAGAAAAGAGGCAGCCAACAAGACAGAAACATTTTAGACAATAATTAGTGTACTCCAGCCAAACCCTTCAGAAAAATCTGTGGCCCCCACCATGTCAGCAAGACCACATGGGAAACCTAAACTGCCCCCTTCAGCAGTATATAAGGTGCTCCAATCTCTCTGCCAGAATGCTTTCAGGGACTTGCAACAATAGAGAGCCACACTAACTGTTGCATCAACAGAGGTCAAGTGGGGAATTTGGACTTCTAACCCTATTTGGCAGCAATGAGGCACTTCCCCAAGTCCCCACTTAAGCAGCATCCCAGGAAACTAAAGCAGAAGGCTAAATAAGATACAGAGCCTCATTGCATAATGCCCAAAATATCTAGGTCTCACTGGAAAAATCACTCACTGTGCCAAAAGCCAGGAAGATCTCAAGCAGAATGAGCAAAGATGCCCACACCAAGATAAGAGAAGTGTTACAAAACACATCTGAAATAAATGAAAACAATTAAAAGTCTCAGCCAAGAAACAAAAGATATAAACATTTAAAATATCACTTACAATTGCTTGAAAATAAAATAAAATGCTTCGGTGTAAATCTAGCAAAACATGTGCACAGGACTTGAGGGCTGAAAACTCACAGACAGCTGATGAAAAAAATAAAAAAAGACAAAGAAATGGAAAGATATACTATGTTCATGAAGACAATTCAACATAGTGAAGATGTCAATTTTCCTCAAATTGGCTTAAGAACTCAATGCAGTTCTTATAAAAACTCCAGCAAAATGTTTTGTTGATATAGAAAACATTATTCTAAAACTGATATGGAGGGAAAGTATTTTCCATTCCAGTGGAGGTTGGGGAGAAGAGAGAGGGAGAAGGGTGAAAGGGGTGGGGGCTGGGTGGAGGCTTTGTCCAGAAGAAGTGAGATTGCACTCTATCAGACAGCCAGAGGGACAGGACAGGACTGTCCACTTGGCCGCAGGTGCCCCCGGATGAGGCTGAGCCCCAACAAATCTTATAATCAATGGATAAAGTGGGGAAGATGTGGAATCGCTTCCAATACAGTGTCAGGATCTCTTCGGTCACAAGGGAGGGAGCCGCAGTGAAATGTGGAGATGTACTCCAACAGGTGTTTGTGAAAGAAAGATCAGTACAGGAGACTCTGCTCCTCAGCAACAGAGCCGTCCCTTAAGAGAAAATGTGGCCTTGCAACTGGGATGAGACCCTTCTAAGAATTCTTCAAGGAGAAACGAAAACTGTGCCACTGAAATTCCTCAGATTGTTGAAATAAGCATTGAAAAGGATCAGGAGCCATGTGTCACCCTGGGAGTAAGACTCACAAGAAGAGATCCCTACTCTCGGCAGCCTCCGTGAGGTGGAGAGAAAAAACATTCCTGTTCTACAAAGATACAGAGTTCGTTGGAAACTGATAAAAAGTTTGGTGGAACTGGAAGCAGACTCTCAAA
Organism: Vulpes vulpes; assembly: GCF_048418805.1. Taxonomy (NCBI): domain Eukaryota; kingdom Metazoa; phylum Chordata; class Mammalia; order Carnivora; family Canidae; genus Vulpes; species Vulpes vulpes. Next base: position 482,223 of record NW_027325813.1, read on the forward strand.
AGAGAGCTCAAGTGCAAGCTCCATGTGCGATACGGACAGCGTGTCAGCAGAAATGTAGGAAGGTGCTCTTGGAGACAGAGTTTGCAGGATACTGTGGGCTTGTGTTTTCCCCCTGAGAATTTACAACAAGCAATCAAAACCCCTTTTTTTTCTAATAAAAGAAAAATATACATTTCAGAATTAACGCTTGACAAATGCCCATTTCCTGCTGGCTCAAATTTAGCCCTGAAATGGCATTTGATTAAACAGCAGACAGCCCCCGTGAACCCACACTCAACAGTCTTTGATACATGTGATCCATCCTCTGTGTCTAGAGATGAAAAAGATAAACTTCAAAAGAGAGAAGGTGGCTTGGTATTGAAGAAGGGATTGAGTCTCCTCCCAATGCACAAATCCATATATTTGAAGCCACTGCACAGGTTAATCCGTTATATAAACCGGGACCAAAGTTAGCTCCTGAATGAATGAAGTGAAGTGCGGACAATATGGCAATTCTGCAAACTAACTATGACTCAGAAGAGGACGCTAACACCCTGTGTCTGCAGTCACGTAGGCAGAGGAAGGTCAGGTGTCTGGAGACAGCCGTGCCCACATTAGCAGACAGGGAGCTGGGAAAGTCCATTTGCAGATGGATTATGTACACCGCCTTGTGCTGGACTTGCTTCAGATGACGGGGAAATCCCTGTTACTGGGGATCCATGGACCTTTCTGAACAGAAGCCTCCCTTGAAGGGAAACCTGAAGGCACATTCTTGCTCGGGGACTCTGCCCAAGAGGACTGCCTCTTCTGTGAATAATTGACCATGGCCCATGACCCATGCGTACTTGGCTCCTCCACTCTAACCAGACTTCGGGAACATTAGAAAGATCCCAGTTTTTTGAACGATCACTTACTTTATCATTAAAAAGACTTTTTCTGTTAGCCTGCACTATATCTGCCATGCAGTAATCTGTAGATACCCCACACATGATGAAATTGTTGGGCTCCCTTTGCCAACAATGTTACAGGAGTTTTTGAAAGAGTGTCTATCCTGTACCATCAATGTTACAGGATTTTGAAAGAGTTCCCTGGTTAGAATGAGAACCAGTCAAGGCCAAGTCAACTCTCCTGCCCCCCAAGGGCATTAACTAGATCTGCTTTTATGTGCCTCAAACAGTACATCTGTAAAGCAAGCACATGTATCAGTGTTGTGTGTGTGGTTTTTTTTTCCAGTATAATAGGTAGGCTTAGTGTTATTATCTGTCAGATGTGATCTGCTGTTACTTACTCAGATAAATGCGGTGCCTATTGAGACAGAAGACAGAGCTACAGGTGTTCAGTAAGGCTACAAAAACAGTTTGTCGATTGAGCAGTTTGGTTTTTAATGACTGTTGTAATTGAGTGAAGCAACTCTGGGCCATTTGCTATGAAGAATTCTATTTCTTTTTTTTTTTTTAAGAATTCTATTTTTTTTAAAGATTGTATTTATTTATTCATGAGAGACACACACAGAGAGAGGGAGAGATGTAGCCAGAGGGCAAAGCGGGCTCCCTGTGGGGAGCCCGATGTGGGACTCGATCCCAGGACCCCGGGATCATGACCTGAGCTGAAGGCAGTCGCTCAACCACTGAGCCCCCCAGATGCCCCAAAAGAATTCTATTTCTTACTGAATAACAAATTATTAATATGAGTCTTTCAATAGTATGACTAATATTTGAAATTATTATTTTTTTCTAAGAATTTTTCTTTTTTTTTTTCTAAGAATTTTTCTATAACTTTCCAAAAGTAGCAGTTTGTAGTTACTATAAATCAAGCATGGGAAGTCTAAAAGAGAAAGAGAAAAAAGACAACTACAATTTTCTGGCCACAAGTTCACTGACATGTGGGTATAAGTTATAGTCAGTCTCCTATCTCTCCTGTAAAAGGTGCCATTAGGTAAACCAGGTTTTCTAAATAGTTGCTCTTAAAAAGTCAGGCTTATAAAGTTGGTAGTAGAATTGTATTTCAAGGCCTTAGGTATCGATTTTTTTGTATGAGTGCATTAACTTAAAACACATTGGAAAGGAATGCCTGGGTGGCTCAGTGGCTGAGCATCTGCCTTTGGCTCAGGGCATGATCCTGGGGTCTTGGGATCGAGTTCCACATTGGGCTCCCCACAGGGAGCCTGCTTCTCCCTCTGCCTGTGTCTCTGCCACTCTCTGTGTCTCTCATGAATAAATAAATAAAATCTTAAAAAAAACCACACACACATTAGGAAGAGCTGCCATGTAGTCCCACAGTCCCACATGTGATTTTTTTTTTTTTAAAGTTAGTAAAGGCAGTCTACTCAATTAGTTGAAGCTGATTAGTTGAAGTTGATTAGTTGAAGTTGGGTCTTTCCCTATGCCCGTGATGCATTTGTGAGCCATGAAGAAAGGGAGGCTAGAAGCAAGTCAGCTGATAACAGCAGTAGTTGCTGATGTTTGAGATTATTACTAAACTGTGATGAGCAACTTGGATGGCAACACCTCGCTCCTTGTTGGAAACTCTCACAGCTGAATTGCTTAAGTGCAATTTATAGAATTTCAGGGCAGTTAATTTCTAATGGCAACTCTGAAACCCTAATTGCAGATTTAAGAGGTACTATACAACCACTGTATCTGTAAATAACTTCACTTAGCACATCTTTGTCACTTAGAATAGTATGCGCTACTATTGGAGTGAGCTGTTTGGGAAGTAATACCAAGTTCTAGCATTTGCTTTTTTACAGCTCTGTCCTGGATATTTTGCACTAGTCAACTCCATTCTTTTTTTTTTTTTATTAAGATTTATTTATTTATTCATGAGAGACACAGAGACATAGGCAGAGGAAGAAGCAGGTGCCTGTGGGGAGCCCAGTGGAGGACTTGGTCTGGGGTCCCAGATCCCAGGTTCATGCCCTGACCCTAAGGCAGACACCCAACCACTGAGCCACTCAGGCATCCCAGTTGAATCCATTCCTGTGTCTTATTGTTACTGGGGTCTGTACCACTGGTGAACGCTCCTTGGTTTCCCTACCAGCTCCTACAGAAAGTTCTGGCTATTGCCAAGACTATAAAAAAGAAAAGTTGTATTTGTGTGCAACACCAACCCTTTGACTGCTAATGTATGTTTCTGCTTGCTGTGCCTTATTACAGCTGCTTTTTTGTGCTAACAAAGTATGTTTTGTGTAAAAAATGAATAAATAAATAAATTTAATTAAATTAAACTGATACCTGGAAAAGCAAAGGAACCAGAATCATTGAAACAGTTTTGAAAACGAGCAAGAGGAGGGGAACCAGTCCACATGATTTATCAAAAACCTGATATATAAAGCATGTAAGACTTCTTACATTCCTACAGTAAGTAAGGCTGTGTAATATTGGCAGAGCAAGTGACACACAGATCAATGGAAGGAATTAGAGCACCCAGAGACAGACCACACAAATATTTGCGTTACAATAATGCAAACACAGTTAAATGAAGGAAAGACAGACTTTTAAGCAAATAGTGTTGGAGCAATTAAACATCTATAGGTGGGCAGCCCGGGTGGCTCGGCAGTTTAGCGCTGCTTTCAGCCCAGGGTGTGATCCTGGAGCCCCAGGGTTGAGTCCCACATCGGGCTTCCTGCATGGAGCCTGCTTATCCCTCTGTCTGTGTTTGTGCCTCTCTCTCTCTGTGTGTGTCTCTCATGAATAAATAAATAAAATCTTAAAAAAAATAAAAAATAAACATCTATAGGTAAGAAAAAGAAAAACCCATAGAAATAAAGACATCTCAATCTAAGTCTCACATCTTACACAAAAATTAATTCAAAATGGATTATAAAGTTAAGTGTAAAACTAGAAAACTTTTAGAAAAAAACACAGGAGAAAAAGTTGGGGATCGAGGGCTAAGCAACCAGTGCTCATACCGAGCACCAAAAGCATGAGCTGTAAAAGACTGATAAATCGGACTTACATCAAAATTCAAAATTTTCCCTTGGTGGAAGAGTCTCTTTAAACAAAAAAAAAGATTATTTATTTGGGGGGAGGGTGCAGAGGGGGAGAGGGAGAAAGAGAGAGAATCTCAAGCAGATTCCTCCCTGAGGGCAGAGCCCACCCCAGGGCTTGATCTAATGACCTTGAGATCATAAACTGAGTTGAAATCAAGAGTCAGATACTTAACTGACTGAAGCACCCAGGCACCCTCATGGAAGAGTCTCTGAAAAAGCTGAAGAGCCAAAAGCTCTTGATTTCAGTTTGGGTCTAGATCTCAGGGTCGTGGGATTGAGCACTGTGATGATTCGGCACTCTGTGGGCAGTCTGCTTGGGATTCTCTTCCTCTGCCCTTTCCCCTGCACTCTTTCCCTCTCTCTCTCTCTCTCTCAAATAAGTAAATAAACCTTTTTTAAAATATGGCTGAAGAGAAATTACAGACTGGGAGGAAATATTTGCAAACCACCTCTCAGACCAAGGACCAGTGTCTAGAACCTACAAAGAACCTTCAAAATTCGACATCAAAAAGAAAAAAAAAAAGAAAGAAAAAATCCAGTTAGAAAATGAGCAAAACACAAGAAGAGACATTTCAACCAAAGAGGGTATGCAGATGGCAGATAAGCACATGCAAATATGTTCAACATCATTAACCAGGAGTGAAATGCAAATTAAACCCCAATGAGCTATCATTGTACACCGATCAGAATGGCTAAAATTAAAAAATGGTGACAAGACCAAATGTTGGCGAGGGTGCAGAGAAACCGAATCACTCACACACTGCTGGTGGGAACATGAAAAGGTACAGCTACTCTGGAAAATGGTTTGGCAGTTTCTTTAAAAATTAAACATGCAAGTGCCATTCAACCCAGCAATTGCACTCCTGGGCATTTGTCCCAGAGAAATGAAGACTTATGTTCACACCAAAACCTGTACGGGGATGCTTATAGCAACTTTATTCATCATAGCCCAAATCTGGAAACAACCCAGATGTCCTTCGACAAATGAATGGCTAAGCAAACTTCGTGTATCTATATCATGGGAAACGACTCAGTAACCGAAAGGAATGAACCAGTGACCCACACAGCAACCTGGCTGGCTGGCTCCCCAGGAGTTACGCTGAGTCAGAAAAGCCAATCCCAAAAGGTTACATACAGTATGACTCCATTTATTTTTTATTTTTTTTAAAGATTTATTTATTTATGATAGAGAGAGAGAGAGGCAGAGACACAGGAGGAGGGAGAAGCAGGCTTCATGCTGGGAGCCTGACATGGGACTTGATCCCGGGACTCCAAGATCACACCCTGGGCCAAAGGCAGGTGCTAAACCACTGAGCCACCCAGGGATCCCCCGTATGACTCCATTTATATAATATTCTTGAAACGACAAAAATTACAAAAATGGAAAACAGTGGGGATCCCTGGGTGGCTCAGTGGTTTAGCACCTGCCTTTGGCCCAGGGCATGATCCTGGGGTCCCGGGATCGAGTCCCACATCAGGCTCCCTGCATGGAGCCTGCTTCTCCCTCTGCCTGTGTCTCTGCCTCTCTGTGTCTCTCATGAATAAATAAATAAAATCTTTAATTTAAAAAAAAATGGAAAACAGCTTAGTGCTTGCTGGGAGTTCAGGTGGGGGCGAGGATTGAGGGGAGTGGGCGTGGCCATAAAGGGGCAACAGGAGAATCCCTGTGGCCTTGGAAACCTGTGGTACCTTGACTTCATCCTGGTTTTGACATTGTCCTACGATATAGTTTTTGTAGGATGCTGTCATCGGGGGAATCCAGGAAAAGGCTGCAGGGGGACTCTGCATTATTTCTTTAAACTGCATGTGAATCTACAGTTATCTCAAAATTAAAAAGTTAAATTCGCCAAAGACGTTAGCCAGGATCACCTCCCTGCTCGCCTCCCCAAGCGCCCACTGCATGAGGGCAGGTGCATGAGGGTGGTGGCTGGTGCTCGGTTTCCGGGGACCGAGCTGCCATCAAGAGTCCAGCTGCGGCTGGGAAGCTGGGGCACCAGCACCACAGCCACTGCCACCCAGGGAACTCAGAGAGCAGAGCTGGAGCCAGATGCAGGCAAATGTTTCACACGTTGACACGAAGGGAAGTGTGGCTGCCATAATCCCTGGCAGCCCTCCAGGGTGGCCGAGGACAGAGATGGTGTGCGAGGCCTAAAGAGGAACAGCAAGCTCACAGCAGCCAATGCGGGTGCCCCGAGGAATAGTCGTGTTGGTTGGCCAAGTGTTTGGGTTTGTCCAGGCCCCAGCTGACTGGGGGGGACTCCTGGGGAAAGCCAGGGACCCAACATGTGGAGATGGCATGCAGTGAACGTCCCGCAGAGACATCCTTGTGCTCAGTGGGGCTGGGCCGGGCTGGGCCTCACTGCTGGGGTGGGGGAGTCGGTTCCTAGGTGGTAGGTAGCAGTGCACAGGTGCGGTGGTCTGCGCGGACCGCACACCTGCTTCGGCCGTGGATCGTCACTATGCTTCGTCTGGTCATGTTTTCTTTTTAAGATTTTTAAGGATTTATTTATTCATGAGAGACACAGAAAGAGAGGCAGAGATATAGGCAAAGAGGGACGATGTGGGACTTGATCCTAGGACCCTGGGATCACACCCTGAGCTGAAGACAGACGCTTAACCACTGAGCCACCCAGGTGCCCGGGATGCTTTGTATTTTTGTATCTCTCTAGCCCTTCGGAATCTGTGCCTCCGCATCCCCCTCTCCAACTATTTCCAGAATTTTCCTTTCCCAAACCTTTCCAAAGGAAGAAGGGACATCAAAGGGTTGTCTGATGCTGCCTTGAGACCCTGCAGGCGTCACGTGGTGAACCCCTATTCTGCAGTCCCAGGTGCTGTCACTTCAAGATGGGAGCTGGTTGTCCTACCACAGAGGAGGCCGGGATCAGACCTCAGGCATCCGGCTCTCTGCCCAGCTTCACTTGGTCAGGGCTGGGGAAAAAGAAAGCCCCCCCATGCACCTGCAGAAATGATGCCTCAGCGCCTCTCTCCACCCCCACGGCCATGCCACGGCTCCGTCGCAGTCATGCAGCAGTCCACAGTGACAGTCTGCTGTATGTCAGGCACTCCTACAGACTCCGAGAGTGCCGGTGAACAAAACAGACACAGATATCCTTGCCCCCTGAGCTCACATTCACACCTCCACTTCTAGTCCCTCCATCCATCCTCCATCCTTTATCCACAGCCACCTGGAGGCACTCAGGGGACATTGTCACCGGTGGGAGCCTGGAGGCTTTTGAGCTTTGGCTCCATATGCAGGTAAGACCTATATTGACTTTTGAGGTTATTTCCAAATAGATCAGCATACAGTCATTGAATGGTATGTTGTGTTATGTTAATTTGATCAATGTAAGATATCTAAAATAGCACAAATTTAACTAACCCTATTTAGATCTTTCTTCCTGCTTTCAAGATAACCAAAAACCTCAACAAAATGGTAGTTTCTGGGCCTTTCTGGGCATGCATGAGGTTCAGGGACACCAGCCCCCTCCCAATCGGTCCCACAACCTCCCCTGACATAGGCCCCTTTTCCTTCCGTATGGTCCTTTCTGGAATAGGGAGCATAAGAATCCTGCCCCAAAAGTAAGATGGTAAGGGTTCGAGTACTGATCCCACCAGTTACTCATAAGACTTTGAGTCAGTTCCCTCTCCCTTTGTGGCTCCAGTTTCCCCATCTGTGAAATGGGAGCAGAGGGATGACCTTCAGGGTCCCTTTCAGCACCAATGGCACGATCTCTCCTACTCGACTTCTGCTCCCCAACATCTGTGTCTCTCCCCAACTCACGTTCCTGGTGTGCACACGGTAAATCTTCAGATACAGGACACAGTTTCCAGGTTACCCACGCTGTGGCCATCGGGACCTGGCCATAGAACAAGCTGGTTGTCTCCAGGAAGTCTGGCCACCTTCACGGCTGCTGGGCCAGGACCCCTGAACTACAGGCATGGGCTGAGTGACCCCATCACACAGCTCTGGTCCAGAGCCTTCCCAGAAGTTTCACAACTGGCTCAGGACCAGGACCTTTCCTGAGCCGACCCAGAGCTTTTCCTTCCAAACACTCTTCTATTAGCCTAGAGCTTGTTAAAATACAGAGAACCCGCGTTGGCTTTGACAATTTAAGTATTCCTCCTTTAGTCTTCACTGAAGGACACTGTCTGTGTCCTTGTCCACCCTGGAGCTCTGCCAGGGTTTATGTCCAGCTGTCCAGTTTATATTTTCTGGTAGCCACTTTTCCCTTCTTACCAATACACGAAACATTTGCCTGCCATTCGCATCTGGCTCCAATTTCCTAGGAGGTGAGGTCTGTGGTTCTGATGCCCTGGCTGAGCCAGAATAGGTTTTTTTTTTTTTTTTTTTTTTTAGACCTCATTTATTTATTCACAAGAAACCCAAAGAGAGTGGCAGAGATACAGGAAGAGGGAAAAGCAGGCTCCCTGTGGGAAGCGTGATGCGAGACTCGATCCCAGGACCACAAGATCATGACCTGAGTCAAAGGCAGATACTCAACCACTGAGCCACCCAGGCAGCCCCAGAATCGGCATTCTCACAAGATCCCTAGGGTATTTTGCACATTAAGGTTTGAGAAGATCTCATAGCCAAGAATCCCAAATTCCCAGCCAGATATGCTTGTTCAGTCACTTAATTCATCCATCAGTGATATGTTTGCTAACTGAATTCCAGTACCTTTCACTGCAGGGGTGTCCCACTAGGGAGGAATTTCCTATTTCCAGGTAAGCATCCAAGTAGCCACTGAGCTCCCATGTTCGCAGGGTCAGCCCTCACATGGTCAGCACCTAGAACCCAGGCCCTACCCATCTGCTCCAGGTGACTGTCCCAACCTGGCTGCAACCAAGGGGTCCCATCAGTTGGGTCTGGCTGCAATGAGCTCAAATTATTATTTTATATTTTTAAATTAAATTTTATTATTATTATTATTATTATTATTATTATTTAAAGATTTTATTTATCCACAAGAAACACACAGAGAGGGAGAGTGAGAGAGAGAGAGAGAGAGAGAGAGAGAGGCAGAGACACGGGCAGAGGGAAAAGCAGGCTCCATGCAGGGAGCCCGATGTGGGACTCAATCCAGGGTCCCCAGGATCAAACCCTGGGTTGCAGGCGGCGCTAAACCGCTGCACCACCGGGGCTGCCCGATTTTATACTTTTTAAAGATTGCATGTATTTATTTGAGAGAGAAGAAGGGAGAGAGAGAGCAGGAGCAGGAGCAGAGGGAGAAGTAGGCTCCCCACTGAGCAGGGAGCCCAAGGCAGGGCCCGATCCCAGGACCCTGGGATCATGACCTGAGCTGAAGGCAGATGCTTAATGGATTGAGCCACCCAGGCACCCTGAGCTCAAACTTTTAAAGGCCAGAAAGCCAAGGCCCATCTCCCCACCTCAGCTCAGGCTCCTCTCCCTAACATAGGAACACACACGTGCACACATTCACACACCAGGCCCTGGCTCTGTCTCCTGTGAGTCATGGGGTGACTCACAGGCATGTCCCTCCTCCCCTGATCGTCAAGGAGGAGATGGGGAAGTGGGAGGGGGAAAGAGATGTGTCAGAGCCAAACCTGAGAAAAGTGGCTTCAGACCCAGCTTGGCTGAGGAACCGCCAGGGCCAGGGTTGGGGGCCTGGGCACCCTGCCTGTGCGGGTTTGGGAAACAAGGCAAGTCATGGAGTCAGCACATGCTTCCTGGCCCACGAGCTCCACAGGATTGTGTTGGGGAAGTCACTGCAGTGCAGGGCGGGGGGGGGGGGGGGGGGGGGGGAGGTGGGGGATGACATCGCCCCAGCTTCACAGGGAATTCTTGGGGTGGGAGCCATTCTGACCGGCAGCCAACCCCCTCCAATAAACCCCTGGGCACCCCCAACCCTGACCTCAGTTACAGAGTCCTCACATAAGGGCCCATATCCACGCAGGTGGATGTTTACAGACAGGGCAGGGAGTCTCTGGATCTCATGAGATGAGTGGATGAAGCTTAGACCAGGCCAAGTCCAGACCACACTGGTTTGGGTGTCATGCTATCTGCCACTTGTCCCTGCCCTATCTCTCCCAGGATGTGGGCTTCCTATGGAACTAGAGCAGGTGAGCAATGCGCTGGGGGAATGTGGGGCCGGGGGATGGGACCCATAGGGTTGGGACAGCCAAGCCACCCACACCCTTGAGACCTGGGGCCCACCTCGGTTTTCCAATTTGGGTTATTTCCTGCCATCACTGGTGCTTCTGGGGGTATTAAACTGTGACTCAGAAAAGAAAAGTGGGGGGAGTTACCCTGGGACGGCCCCTGGCAGGGCTAGCTGGAGACAAGGGTCAGGAGGAGGAACCTTGGAGAAATGGACCCTTCCTCTTCCTGCCCACCCCCCCATCTGCTGGGACAGATGCCCAAAGTCCCACTCCTCCACTCCAAATCCCCTCTGGGTTGAACCCTGGACCCCATTCTCACACCTCCCTTGGGTGTATTTGGGGAGCAGGTGAGCTGTGCCTGACCAGAGACTCCCGGAGAGGCAGAGGTGGACAGTGGGGCCGCCTGGGTCTGGGAGCTTCTCCCTAGCATTGTCCAACTGTTTCCCAGGCCCCCGACAGGTGGCCATGGCGCAGGGCTGGGGGAGGCCTCAGGCGGCCCCCACGCCCCTGCTTTCCGCTTTGATTAGCAGAAACATTCCTACATCTGTCTCAGGAAGACAGCCTGCTCCCATCGTCAATCACCCAGGAAACGCAAACACATTCCGGCTGCGCCCTGACCTTCTTCCCACAAAGTCATGGGCACCCTCAGGGCTCCCCACCCCCAGCCCGGAGCCAAGGGGACAGGTGTGAGGGAGAAGCCCCCTCAGCTCCCGCCCCACCAGACCTCAGCTTCTGCTACTGCAGAGGAAGGTCTGGATCACAGCCCTCACTACCTCGCCTCCCTCCTTATACACACACACACACACACACACACACACACACTCAGGAAAACACAGAGCTGCCAGTAAAACACGGATACACTCATAACCACGCCCACAGACAGCTGTGCACACATGCACACAGACACAGGCCACTGGCCACGAACCAGAGAGCAGGGGACAAATGCACACACACGGTTTGGCCCCTACAAGGCTGAGCGACTAGAGGGCAGAGATCCCAGCTCTCAGCTCACAGTAGGTCTGCAGCACACGGCACTGGTCACCTTGGACCTTCCCTGCGTCACACCTATTTCTTCCATTGTCCTCTCTCCCTACTCGGATATGAGCTCTGCAAGGACAGGATCTTTCTTTCATTCACAGCTGCACCCCAGCACCCAGCACGGGGCTTGGCACACAGTAGGTGCTTGGTGAACGTTTGTGAATGCCTGGGCAGCCTCCCACCCTGACCCTGTCCTGCAGTCACCACGCTCATCCCCGCAGCCAGGCTCCCAGATAGTTGCCCGCTTCCCATGACCTTACCATGTTCCCGGGACCCAGGGCACCCCAGGTCCTTCTCCATCGGCTGACTCAGAAGTGCCATCATCTGACCCTATCTCCCCTGCCAGCTCCTGACCCCTGTCCTAGGACGTGATCCTGTCCAGCCCACCCCCTGCGCCTGGCCTTACTCACTTCCCTGATCCACCTGCCACAGGCTAGCCTCCCTCAAGGTCAGGTTCAGTCCTCCCTCCCTTTAAAGCATCCTCCAGAATCATCCGGGGCCATGCCAGTCTCTCCTGACCTGTGTGAGGAACAGGATGCCCTCAGTCCCTGTCTTGGGGGCCTAGGGTAAATGTGCAATGAAACACAGGGGACAAATTAGTACTGTGATGGGGGGGCGTGCAGGCGGCTGGGGCGGGGGGGACCCAAGGAGGTGACAGCCAGCAGAGCCAGCTCCCTGCAGTTACCTTTGGCTCTTCCCATGGACTGAGGCCCTGGCATGCCCAGCAGCGTCGCCGCGCCTCCCACCTTTTCGCCAGCCATGCGGAACTCTGTGTTCCCACGTTCAGGCCCGTGAGGGAGAAATCCGTGCTTGTTGTTCTATACCGCTGAGTTTGGAGTTTGCACCATAGGGTGACGGGGGCCGAGGCTGACTGAACATCCCTACCGTGTGCTAAGCTCCTCCATGCACTTTTTATATTTGATGCCCTATGATCATTGCCCCCTTTTTTCAAGTGAGGAAACTGAGGCACAGAGAGCCTACCACGTGTCTGAGGGAGAAACAGAGGCATCTGGGCTCCAGGGCTCAAGCGCTTAAGCACCCAGCCACGCTGCTCCTCTGTAATCACACTTCCTTCCCCAGAAATGGGGGCGAGGCCCATCCACCTGCTGGGGCTGGGGCTGGGGCTCTGCTTGCAGGCATGTCCTCTTGCTTTCTTCTCTCTGGCTGCAGTTAACTTGTTCCTCACCCGGGGAGCCCTGGTCTCCAGGAGAGAGGCTCACAACAGCCCCCTCCTTCCCAGCCGAAGCTCTCACGGTCCACAGAGCAATTGCACAGGCTTAGGCTGTCTTTCATTTAATCCTCCCAAGAGCCTGGGGAGACAGTTGTCTCTCCCTCCATCTTATCCATCATAGAACATTCAGAGAGTCCCACATCTTGCCCCCGGGTGGAAAAGCATATGAGGTCAGATAAAAGTTAATATTTATTGGGCTACGTGACATTGTATTCTATAGGAATGCATTCAGTTGCAAGGACAAGAAACAAAAATCTGACTGATATTGGCTGAGGGAAGAAAGATAGAGGTTTAATTTTCTTCCACCCCAAGATTTTAGGAACTATCCTAATTAGGAACAACCCTGGTGTTGTCAGGTGGCTTGACAATGTCAGGGCTGGGGTTTCTTTAGCATCCTTATCACCTCATGACTTCAAAGTGGCAGCTGATCCTCCAAGCATCATGTCTGCATCCAAAGCAGGAAGAAGGGACAAAAGGGAAGGGCTATGTTCCTGTAAGCATCTGTCTTTCTATTGAGGAGGGGTCTTCACTGTGACCGTCCTTCCATATGCAGCAGACCTCCTACATCCCATTAGTCAGAATTAGTCAGAATAGGGTCACATGGCCCTACTTAGACCAACCACAGGACCAAGGCAATCAGAGGTCCACGAATGGGTTAGGCCAACCACAGCCCATCCTCTGATGCTAAGATCACAGCATTTCTGCTGGCCCCATGAGCAGAGCGGAGTTCTGTTCATCAGGAAAACAGAGGACAGCCACCGGCCAGGTGAGGCAACGGGCAAGGTGTGCTTCCCCAGATACCATGCCAAGTAGTTTAATACATCATCTTGCTTGGGCCTCACACAACCTTACAAAGTCAGGACTGGGGCAACCCCGGTGGCGCAGCAGTTTGGTGCCACCTGCAGCCTGGGGTATGATCCTGGAGACCCGGGACCGAGTCCCACGTCAGGCTCCCTGCGTGGAGCCTGCTTCTCCCTCTGCCTGTGTCTCTGCCTCTCTCTGTGTGTTTATGAATAAATAAATAAAATAAAAAAAAAATAAAGTCAGGACTATTTTATGCCAACTTTGCAAATGAGGAGACAAAGCTAGTGAGCACGGAGCTGGTGTGCGTTCTTAACCATTATACCAGGCTGCCGGGTCATGAAGGACTCAGATACCCCAAAGCAGGAAACAGTCCAAAGGGACCACTGGCCAGGCCCTGCTCACTATCAACCTCGCCATGCACCTGCCGGCCATGGGCTATGAGGGTGCAGGGCCGGGGTACCTGACGGTGCCACTGTCTGGGGAGGGCAGGCGTGCATTCCCACGGTGCTCACTATGGCTGTTGTGCTCTCAGGGGGCTTTGGCCAGAGGCGAGGGCTGCGCCCCTACTTCTTTTTCCTTCATCCATCCAATGTCTTCCGATGCCAGGCACCCAGTCAGGCCTGGGAGGGAGAGGGTGGGTACAGATGGGTGGCTCAGGCACAGATCCTGCCCTCGAAGACAGATCTTGCCACCCAGTGTCTCCTAATTCAGGGAAATCTAGGGTGGGATGTTTGAAGGGGTTCAGAGGACAGAAAGCTCATTTCTGGCCAGGGGAGCTCCAAGGGCAGTTGTTTTTGGCTCCCCCTCTTTCATCATGGTAAAAAACACATAACATAAAATTTACCATCTTAACCATTTTCAAGTGTACGGTTCAGTAGTCTTAAGTACATTGATATCTTTGTGCAACCATCACCGCCATCCATTCCAGAACTCTTCATCTTGCGAAACTGAAACTACGCCCATTAAACACGAACTCCCCATTTTTCCCTCCTCCCCCAGCCTCCCGGTGACCATTCCACTTCCTTTCTCTATGAACATGACTATTCCAGGGACCTCAGATAAATGACATCGGACAATACATGTCTTGTGTCTGGCTTATTTCACTGAGCACAATGTTTCCAAGGTTTACCCATGTTGTAACAGGTGTCAGATTTTCCTTCCCTTTTAAGGCTGAATAATATTCCATTATAAGAAAATGCTACATTTTGCTCATTCACTCATCTCTCAGTGCATACTTGGGGTGCTTCCACTTTTGGCTACTGCAAATAATGCTGCTATGAACGTGGGTGTACAAATAAATCTCTGAGACGATGATTTCAATTATTTTGTGGATATACCCAGAAATGGAAGGGCTGGGTCATATGGTAATTCTGTTTAATTTTTTGAGGAACTGCTGAATTGTTGTTCATAGCAGCCACACCATTTTACATTCCTGCTGGGGTGGCTGTAAAGCGAATACGAGTTTGACTTTGAAGAGGGACAGAGACCTGGGAGGTCAACACACTCTGTGTTAGCCTAGAAGAGATGAAAGAAGCATGCTACAGGGATGCCTGGGTGGCTCTGTTGGTTAAGTGTCTGCCTTTGGCTCAGGTCATGATCTTAGGGTCCTGGGATAGAGCCCCGCATCAGGCTCCTGCTCAGCAAGGAGCCTGCTTCTCCCTCTCCCTCTGCCCTCTGCCCCTGCCCTCGCTTGTGCTCTCTCTCAAATGAATAAATAAAATCTAAAAAAAGTTAAAAATAAAAAATAATACAATCTTTTTTTAAAGCATGCTACAGAATGAGACAGGCATTTGGCTTTTGTTTGGGGTCATTATTTTGCCCACCCACTCTCTAAACCCACTTCATGGGTCTCAGACTCATGGATCACCCTCCTGTACAGCAACTAGAAGTGTCAGCCACCCATGTTCTCAGACTTCCTTGCAGATGGGGCCTTTGAAACTCACCAATCCAAGAATTGAAAACAAAACTCAAGCTGGAAGGAAGCAGAGTACTTCCCCGCTGAGCTGCTAGGACGGTGGTGCCCAGGGCTGGGTGTCGGGTGTGGGGCGTGCTGGCTGCAGGGTGGCAAGCGTCAGAGTGTTAACCTCATGGGGTGTCTGAGAGTATTGGTCCTGTTTGCAGACCACAAGCCCGGGTCTTCAGCTCTTAGGATTTATGAGTCACCCAACATCCTTTGAATATCTATTCTTTGAACATCCTTTCCTGCCTAAGTTAACCAGAGTTGGTTTCTGTTGCCCACAACGAAAAACAGTGCCTTATATAGAAACTGGTGCCCAGGGTGGTTGTAGGCAACAGATGTTGAAGAAATTCAGAGAAGCTGGGATTGGTTATCTGGACTGCTACTGCTTGGGACCAAAGACAGTAAAAATTCGCACATCAGAAGTGATCAGCCCTAGAATCCTGCGGCATGCCAAGGGAAATAGGAATTCAGAGTCACCACCAAGAATCACCTGGAATGAAGAGCCTGTCGAAAGCAAGGCTCACACTTAGGCTCTGTTGCCTTAGAAGAGTGAGGATGAGACTGTGGGTGGAGGCTGCTGCTTCTCACAGGGCTGGACCGCTGAAGAACCAGAAGATAATCTCCTAAATCCTAGATTCATGGCTCAAGATCCAGATAAAAAACTGAGGACTTCTGTCCTAAGAGGAGCACTGGCTTCTTGCAGCCACCAGGCTGAGATAGCAAAAACCAAAACCTAAGGTCTTGAGCCTGCAGAAGGGTGAGCTACCTCAGTGGCTGCTGCCATGGCCTCACCAGCTGTGCTCTGTGGAGCTCAGACCCTTGCCTGGGAAAGAGTGAACTTGACGTTTGCATGGAGCCACGTGGGAGCGTTTGGGGTGATGCTGAACCCCTGGAGCCCCCGATCCCCACCGAGCCCCCTTGCAGGCTGAAGGAATCTGTCCTCACTGTCTGATAACGCTGATCCTGCCTTCACGGGGTCCCTTCAATGACCCTCCCCCCAAGACCCCCGTGCCCTCATGTTTTCAGACCACAGTCGGGTCCCCAGACTAGGGCAGGACTGAATATCGTCTCCAAATCAAAATCTGAGCAAAACTTTGCTGTTTCATATGATCAAAAATCTGGAGACAATGTGTGAATGGGTCAGTTGAGCTGAGCTTATTAATCTGGCCTTATCGACCAGCAATTCTGGATTCAGGGTGTGGGTCTCAGCTGGAGGTGGTTCTAATTGTTTCCAGGGCTGGTTTGGGGATTGGCAGGTATGTTGCTGAAGGCTGACTCAGCGGTGGCCCATGGTCACTGAGATGGAGGTGACAGAAACAGCCAGGTATAATAGACAGAGTTGTGAATCAACCGTGGATGACCCACCACACCTAACACCTTCACCAAGACAGCACGAACCACCTTGATGATACAGCCCAACAGCTTTCAGAAGGCCTCAGTGTCCCGGTGGGGATCCTGCCAGTGGCCTGACTCCCGATTTCTGGGGTAGAAACCAAGACCCTTGGTCTGACCTTGGGGGACTCATGGGACAAATGGATCACAAGGTCCCTAGAGCAAGAATGGATCAGCGACCCACAAGGACACGTGGCTTTTATAACCAGAGAGACCTGGATCTGGCAAACAGAAGCCCGACTTGAGCCCCTCCTCCCAGCACCCCTTCCACTGCAGACATCCCTTCTCCAGCCTCAGACTGAGTCTGTCCACTGAGATCTCCTTATACTGTCCCAAGGGGACTATAGCCATTTATAGGAGAACCAGGCTCTGGGGAGCAGGGGGAGGGAGTTGGAGCCTCTCTGAGTCCTTGTTTCCTCATCTGTGACATGAGGACAATAATATCTGCCTGAAAGGATTGTCGGGTTAATTGAGCAGAATAACGGGACAGTGGCTGGAATATAAACTCTCATTGCCTGCAGCTGAATTTTAATCCCTCTGTGATTTGTGTTCATTCTTTCATTGGTTTCCATCTTCACTCCACTGCACTATCATCAGTCCTGTGCTGGGCACTGAGGGCTCAAAACTAACAGCTCCTACTATTGACTCCGGGTTAGGTATGTGTCAGGGGCAGTGTGCAGCCTCTGTGTCTCTAACCTGGGAAAAAGCTCTGCAAGGTCATGCAGCAGGAGGTATCAATGCTGGGCTGGGGATCTAGTTGTGTTGTGTTCTCTCCACTGTGGCACCAGCCTCCTCAGAAGTTAATTAAATGAGGCAGCAAATACAGAACTTGGGACATGGTGAGGGTGATAAATAGAGAAAGAGAGATATGGCTCAACGAGTGGGTGGATGGACAGATGGATAAATGGATGAATGGATGGATGCACAGGTGAGTGCATGGATGGAGGGGTAGGGGAGGGATGGATGAGTGGATAGACAAATGGATGGATGAGTGAGTGGATGGGCAGGGAACGGATGGGTGGCGGTAGGTTGATGGATGGCTGGGTGGTTAAGTGGGTGGATGGATGGATGGATGGATAAACATAGACACACAGAGAGATAATGACTAAATAGACTTAGAAGATGGGTTTGACATGACCTTTAACCCTCCAGGATCTTCCAATCAAGGAAGATGCAATGCTAAGCATGGACCTAGCTGAGAAATAGAAAAATCTTATCTGCAGTTAGTGACACTGCCAGAGTCTGCAATTTTCTAGCCCAACATAGTGTGTGATAAAGTTCAGCCAGGCAAGCTGTGACTTGAGACAGACACACTTGGCCACCCCAATATCACACTTTTTTGTTCATTTGTTCAACAGGCATTGATTGAGCACCTAGTGCCAGGCAGTATCCTAGGCTCCAGGTATAGCGTTGTGCACAAAATACCTCCATGTGATGATTCCAATATGTGGTGGGAAGGGGGACAAGGATGATGTATGTGTAGAGTGAGCCAGATGAGGATAAGCATCATGAAGATGAACAAAGCAAGCAAGAAAGGGGGGCTCTGGAGGCTGGGGGCAATTCCGTCAGAAAGGTTGATACCTACAGGGAGGCCCAAAGGGAGGCCCAAGTGAGGCCCAGATCTGGAGGGAGCGTGGCTTTCCCAGGATCACACAGCTGAATGAGACTATAACCCAGGCGACGCATGGGTGTTGGGGTTCCTCTGATGCTACAGAATGGTGGAGACACACCAGATATGATGTCAGCAGAGGAGGGTGTTGTTGGGATCCAGCCAGTGAGGAGCTGCATGATCTCAATGCCCTAAGCCCCTTCACCATAATGTCCCTGTTCATTTTCCCTTCTGCTCGTTAAAACAACCCTGTATTTTCACAGATATTTTACTTTATATGCTGTCAGTGTTCACTATTTTGTTATTTTCTGGAGGCAGTAAACGCTAACCCTTTAAAGAGGGCTCCAGTTTGGCTCTGGTTGAGGGAGGACAGCTGCCGGCTGG
The DNA here is from genome assembly GCF_048418805.1 of Vulpes vulpes. Classification (NCBI taxonomy): domain Eukaryota; kingdom Metazoa; phylum Chordata; class Mammalia; order Carnivora; family Canidae; genus Vulpes; species Vulpes vulpes. Next base: position 500,731 of record NW_027325813.1, read on the forward strand.
GGCAGGGAAGGCTCCTCAGGGGGAAATGAGATCTGAGCAGGCCTCAAATGGAGAAGAGGTCATAAGGTGATGCCAAATGCCCAGACCAGCCTGGTGGCCACATCTTCTCTTTCTCAGAAAGAAGGAGGCTATTATCAGGATTAGATCCATTTACAGAGGGCAGAAAACTCAAGATAAAAGTAGCTCAAACAGAAAGAAATTTCTTCCTTTTTTTTTTTTTTTTTAATTTTTTCCTTTCTTATGTAAAAACTCCTGGGGTGCCTGGCTGGCCCAAGTTAGTACATGTGACTCTTGATCTCAAGGTCATGCGTTCAAGGCCCAAGTTGGGTATAGAGCTTACTTGAAAAAAAAAAAAAAAAAGGAATAAAAACTCCTAATCTAGGTAGTGAGGTGTGTCAGGGACCTAGCCCCTTCCGTCTTGCTCCACCAATCTCAGTATCTGGCTTTCACCTCCTGGCTCAACATGGCTGCTGAGTACCAGACGTCATGTCTATATCACAGTCACAGGACAGAGAAAGGGATGAAGAAGGGAATGCCTTCTCACGAGCAGCGGGGTATCTAGAAGAATGCCATTTTAGGTTGGCAGTTCTAAGACCCAGAGAGAGCCCCCCAGGTCCCCGAAAAGCACAAAGGGTTGGCACTGTTGCTACTGGAGATGGCATCGCGGAGGGGGTGGTGCAGGGAAGTTCCGTTCCACTTTCCCTGGAGAAGTTCCTGCAGCTGTAAGTGGAACAGCATAGCAGTTGGCCGCTTTCAAGATGCCAGCCCTCCAGCGGCCCCCTAACTTCCACCTCCTACCGGATTTATTCCCCCGTCCTTCCAGCCAGAGATTTCTCTGGTGCCCTGGGAACCCAGGACACTGGGGGTTTGGGGGAGAGGGAGGGTCCTACAGAGCTGTGCAGGCAGGCTCAGTCTCCAGCTAAACCCCTCTGACCTGTGCCTCCCACCACCACAGATGGAGTCCAATTCCCCAGGTGTAGGACCAGGAGATTGCTAGAAAAGCCCTTGCTAGAGAAAGACACAAGACAGGGGCTCAAGAAGGTGAGTGAATGAATGAATGAGTCACTCAGTTAACCAATCACTCAATCAGGTGTCATTCAGTCTAAGCTCAGCCAAGTCATCACCCAGCTTCCATTTACATACTTCCAGTGACAGGGAGATCACTACTTATGGGGGCAAAATGGTTTCAGTTTTAGATCGTGCTTAGGATGAGTCAGAACCCCCACCTCCTGGGGCTCCCCATCAGCCCCAGTCTGCCCACAAGCGGGACCCAGAATACATTTAGATTCCTTTTCATGGGCTGGTGCCCAAGTCTCTGCAGGCAAGGGAAAGCACAGAATCTGGTCATCTTGTGTTTCAGAGGAAGCTTTGACCAGAGAGGGGCTATGACTCACCCAAGGCCACACAGCGGGGTAAGAGCTGAGCTCAGATCCACCTTTTCAGCTGTGCTTCCTCTGAAATCCACAGCTCCTCCAGCCTTCCCCACAGTGGGGACCCCCTCCCCACAGCCGGCCCCACTACCTGCCGAGGATCTGCTGCCCTTATGGGGATCCTCACACTGGAGAAAACCCATCTTTTGTCACTGCCAGTGACAGGCACAGGGCTGAGACCTGTGGTCTGGTGTGAGGAGCTGCTGCAGGACCAAGATTTATAGGACAGGCTGTATGGCTCTTACCCACCCCCCGACAGGGGCCCACATGTGTATGCACACACGTGTGAGCATGTACATGAGCATGTGCCTGAACTTCCCAGAGCTAGGGGAACACATAATAGGCTGTGGGTAAATCCTGCCAATACAGGAAGCGTAACTGTCATGCACGAGGCCAACAGACAGAACTCCGGTGGATTCACTTGGTTTTGTTTTGTGGTTATCTTTTTTTTTTTTACAACTTTAAATACGGAATATAAATAAATTTACATTTAAAAAATAAAAGGAAAGCCCCCAAAAATATAATCACCGACTTTACAAACTGAAGGAAGCAGATTTTGGACGTGGGGTAGGGAGGAAAGTGCAGTAGAAGGTGGGGGGGGGGGAGCTCAGACCCCACCCCAGGGAGCCCTGGGGATCATTTCTCTTTTCTCCTCCACTCCCAGACCTTGAGCTGTTTTCCTGGAAGAAGCCACCAGAAGTGGAAATCAAAAGAATCTAATATGGGGGGGGAGGGAGTGTGTAGGGGAAAGCAGGAGCTACCCCCTCCCTTGGAGACTTTCTCCTGGGTTTTTCACACCTGCCTGGAAGGGGAACTGCTTGAGCTGGGGACCCAGGAACACGGAGGCCAGATGGACAATAGTGTTGCCTCCCCACCCAACATGGGCTCGCTCCCATCTGACCACTCCAAGCCACTGGCTAGGTCAGGGCACAGCTGGTCCACATGGAGCCTTGCTGTCAGTTAGGAAAAGGATCCCTTTCTCCAGACAGGTTTTCTCCATCTGCCAGAAAACTGTCCTAATAAATACACAAATTGGCCACGTTCTATGGTGTGAACGATGATCCCTGTAGGCAGGGCCCTTGTGCAGTGTGCAGCCTGCACAAACCTACATGGCAGTCTTGGCTGGGTTGGGATAGGATGGGCAGCCCCCGTGCTGCCCTGACCCCGGGTCTTCTACCTAACGGAGCATGAGTGGGGTTATTCATGGCCTCAGAATGGAGTCCAAGAGTCCCTCGGTGGAGCAGACTGAGGGCCAGGACAAGAGGAAGATACAGGGTGGAGGTAGAGAGAAAAAACAGGAAGTGAAGGTCGGGGTTGGGGGGAGTGAAAGGAGGCAGTGAATGCCCAGGTCACCATCCATGGCGGCTCCAGAGCAAACTTCATCTCTAACCCACCTGCGGGGGCACCTGGCTGCCTGGTGCTGGGGCCACGCCCACCCAGAGGAGTCCACGTCTTCAGAGATTTCATAAATGAAAGGAAGCCACTGTGAGCGGACGGGACTGGGGAGAAGTTTCTGGGCCTGGGCGCTGTGGGAGGGCTTCTCTCCAGTCTGCACTCCCCTCCCCGTGGTCTCAGCCACCTGGCCCATCTGCAGGTGTCCCTTCGGAGCTGGCCTGGGGTCCCGGGTCCAGGCAGGCCCTCCATGCCTCGAGGGCCTCGTGGCCACCTGCAAGGCTTCGGGCCAGCCCACGGTACTCAGGTGGGACCTGGGCCGGGAGCTGGGGAGCAGCGAGCCTGTGGGTCTTTCTTGAGCATCTATCCCAGATCCTCGGGGTCAGCGGAGGAAGCCAGCAGTGGAGTTCGGGTCCTCCGTTTCCTTCTCGAGCTTCTGGGCAAGGTGCTGGCGGCCAGTGAGGGGACCCGCTGGTGAGCGGATGGACGCGCGGAAGAGGGGAAGCACCATTGGCCGTCCGAATCAGGCATCGAGACAGACGGACGAGGGGAACAATATTATCACTCCAAGGACCCCATGGGGGCGATACAGCAAATACCATATTAAATAACCCTGTTGGGCAAGCAGAGGGGACACAGGGGGTCAGACACAGCCCAGGGGCTCCATTCCCATGCTCACACGCCTCCCTTGCCAGGGTCAGGGAGCCGATTTCCATCATCGCTCAGGGCTGGGGAAGTTGAGGGTTTGATTTCCCATTCTCTTAGGGCATGCTGGGACACAACTGGACTGGGGTCCCCAAAGCCCCTCACACCTGCCCACTCCATGGGAAAATTCAGTTGAAACTGGGTGGGAGGGGATCCAGGCTTAGAGCTCGGATTCTGTGTGTGGGGGATCACCTGTCCCCAGCCCCTTCACGGCCCAGGCCACAGGCCAGGGAGAAGAAACACCAGGGGCCTGGGCCTCAGGGTCCCCCCCAGGCCTCACCTGCCCTCAATCTCCTCCAGATGCCCCTAGGCTCCGAGGGTCTCCTTCAGTGCCTTCTTGTCATGTGTGTGCTTGAACTTCCGGTGCTTCCCCTTGGGGGGCCGGCGGACTCGCACTGTCCGAATGGTCACCCGAGTTTGGGGTGTCTTGGCTGCTTGAGAGAAAGAAAGGTCTTGTCAGCAGGTGGGCAGCCTCCAGAAAGGGTCTATCGCTCTCCACCAACACCTGCCAGAGACCTCTCCAGATCTCCTGGGCTGAAAGAAGGGGTGGGAGTCTGAGCCAGCCCTCCTGGGGTGCAAATCCCAGCTCCACTGCTTACCAGCTGCATGTGCCTTAGGGACCATTATTGAACCACTCTGTGCCTCAGTTTCCCCATTTGTGAAATGCAGGGGATAAGACTGCCTACCCTGTAGGACTGGTAAGATGAACAAATGGCAGTCTACCAGCGTACACACAGGGGAGTTGATTCACTCTGGCTCTAAGTTCCTTGGCCTTACACCACCGACCCTCCTGATTTCCATGCCCCTTGAGCCTGGTGTGGACTCGGATCTGTTAACCAATAAAAGGAGGCAGAGTGGTGCTGTGCCAGTTCCAGACAAAACCCTTAAGAAGGGTTGGCAGCTCTTAGAGCGCCTGGGTGGCTCATTCAGTTGAGCGGCCGACTCTTGATTTCAGCTTAGGTCATGATCTTGGGGTCCTGGGATCGAGCCCTGCATTAGGCTCTGCATTCATCAGGGAGTCTGCTTGAGATTCTCTCTCTCTCCCTCTCCCTCTGCCCCTCCCCTTGCTGATGTTCTCTCTCTCTCTCTCTCTCTCAAGTAAATAAATAAATCTTCAAAGGGCACCTGGATGGCTCAGTGGTTGAGCATCAGCCTTTGGCTCAGGGCGTGATCCCGGGGTCCACATCGGGCTCCCCACAGGGAGCCTGCTTCTCCCTCTGCCTGTGTCTCTGCCTCTCTGTGTCTCTCATGAATAAATAAAATCTTTTTTTAAAATCGATTGATCAATCAATCTTTAAAAAAGAAGGTGGCGGCTTGGCAGCTCCTCCCACTTTGCTTTGGGGAGCCCCATGCAGGAGAAGTCTAACTACTCCTCCAGGGAAGCCACGTGGGGAGGAGACGATGTGGATGGCAGGAGAGAGACCAGGGCCCAGCGGCCCCCACAGCCCACGGACAGTGACCCCAGGAGACACGGGCAGAACCACCAGGCGGAGCCCAGTCCCCCCATGGATCAGGAAAGAGGATAAAATCGCGTTGTCTTATGCCAAAGATCAGACTGAGAAGTGATCAGCAGACGGGAGCTTCTCTTACTCACTTTCATATTTCCTCCCTGGCCCTCCTGTCGAGGTTTCCTCCCACCAGCCTCTCAGCCCCCAGCCGTCCTGCGATGGGGGAGCACTGGGCAGGGGCCGGACCCACGGAACCACACGCTCTCACCGTGGGGCGAGGCCCCCTGTCCCCGTGCCTGTCGTCGCCTGACCCTTGCCACTCCAAGGAGCAGTTCAGTGGGACGGGCCAGAGCTCAGGCTGTGGGCCAGACCCCCTGGGGTTCAAAGTTGGGCTCTCCCAGGTGTTAGTGGGGTGCTTTGGGGCAAGTCATATAAACTCTCTGTGCCTCCATTTCTGTATCATTAAAACTGAGCCAGCAACAGCCCTGGGCCTCAGGTTAGATGATAACACATGGAAATAGCCAGAAACCCTTGGCTAGCGCTTCCGGTGCACCTGGAATTGTTCTAAGTTCCTTTATTCTCATAGCAGGTACAAGTATCTACATTTAACATATAAGGAAACTGAGACAGAGAGACTGGACCTTGAACCTAGGAGTTGGCCTCTGGAGTCCATACTTCCAACCACTGGCCTGTACACCAGAGTGCTCGTGAGCCTCAGTCAAGGTTACCACTTAGGTCTCTTCCTCCTGAGCCCCCAGGTGGACATCCTGGCCATGAAAGCTCTCTCTGCCAAGCTCAAGGCCCAGCTCGCCCTGGGAGCCTGCCCCGGCCCCCCCAGCTCTTTGGGGCCAACGCTGACTTCCCACCTTACAGACATAAGCTCCCATGGGGCAGTTAGCTCATCTCTGCAAACGGGCAGTGTAAGGACGCAGGCAAGTCTCAGATCTCCCTCAAGGGAGGACACCTAGAAAGGCCACTAAAGGGCCCGCAGTTTGGGCTCCAGAGAAGGGGTCATCAGCAGGACCCCAGGCTGCACAAAGCCTGGGAAAGCTCAAGGTCCTCATGCAGCTCATGAGTGACAGAGCAGAGTCTCGAGCCCAGGAGGTCTGACACTGGCATCACAGAGGCCACACGAGCAAGCCTTATTAGCCGGGCTGTGGATAGCTGCCCGCGGGACTGTCATGCAGGGCCAAATGGCTGAGCTGATGTGGCAAGCCTTTATGTAATCTACATATTAATCAGTTGACCATGCCTTCCAAAATCTGCTTGGAAAATCACATGAAGCAAAGGCACATAAAAGAACCCTGTCTTAAACACAAAGAAGAATATCTGTCCTGACTAGAAATCTCTCTGTGTTAATTATTATTACTATTCCATGCTATTTGATTATTCCATGCTGTTTCATGTTAACTTTTTTTATACAATTTTTTAAAGATTTTATTTTATTTATTCATGAGAGACACACAGAGAGAGGCAGAGACACAGGCAGAGGGAGAAACAGGCTCCCTGTAGGGAGCCCGATGTGGGACTCGATCCCGGGACTCCGGGATCATGACCTGAGTCAAAGGCAGACGCTCAACCACTGAGCCTCCCAGGCACCCATCATGTTAACTTATTAATAATTTACAACAGGTCAGTTTGGAGCTCTTGAATTGTCGACCTTCCCAGGGCATCCATGCTTCAGCTCGGCTCTCAGAACAGGATGAAGAGGCTGAGACAAGCCTGCTTCTAGGATGTTCTGTCCTCTACCACCAGAAAGTTACTGAAAATCAATACACGATTTTTTTTAATGCTCCTCTAATCATACTAACTTAATAAGTCTTGATCCTTGGGGCACCTGGCTGGCTCATTTGGCAGAACATGAGACTCTCGATCTCAGGGTTGTGAGTTCGAGCCCCATGTTGGGTGTAGAGATCACTTAATAAAATCTTAAAAAAAATTTTTTTTTTAAATTCTTGATCCTTACTATAAACATTCGAGGGAGAAAAGGCAGCAGGATGGCCTAAAGAACACAGAACTAGACAGTACAAGACCTGGCTTCTGGGCTAGACTTTGCCACTGTGCCACCTTCATTAAGTCCCTTAAGCTCTCTCTGCTCTAGCAGCTCTTCAATGACACTGAACCACTGACTTGTGAGGTCATCTCTCTGGACCATTCTAGCTCTAACAATGTGAAATTCTTTAAAAAAAAAAAAAAAGAAAGAAAAGAAAAGAAGAAAGAAAGAAAGAAAGAAAGAAGAAAAGAAAAGAAGAAAAAAGAAAAGAAAAGAAGAAAAAAGAAAAGAAAGAAGAGAAGAGAAAAAAGAAAAGAAAAGAAAGAAAAGAAAAGAAAAGAAAAGAAAAGAAAAGAAAAGAAAAGAAAAGAAAAGAAAAGAAAAGAAAAGAAAAGAAAAGAAAAGAAAAGAAGGCAGCCCGGATGGCTCAGTGGATCCTGGAGGCCCGGATCGAGTCCCACATCGGGTTCCCGCATGGAGCCTGCTTCTCCCTTTACCTGTGTCTCTGCCTCTCTCTCTCTCTGTGTCTCTCATGAATAGATAAATAAAATCTTTTTAAAAAAAAAGAAAAGAAAATGACAAGGCAGATAAGAGCCAGTGACTGCCGTCTGGGTGAGGGAAGGACCAGGAGCAGGACTTCAGGATACCGAGACTCTATCTGTGTGGGACTGGCTGGGACTGGCTGTGTGACCTTGGGCAAGACCTCAGCCTCTCTGAGCCTCATGCACCTCCTCTGTAAAAAGTGGACCTGGCAATTGCATCAGATCATTTTTGGGGTCCCTTTTGACTCAGGTCAAACCACGCCCCAGAAATTGTGACTTCGTGAACTCTAAAAGAGAAGAACGGAACTCTGGTTCCAATCAGCCAACCGATGCTTGAACTCTGTCTGTCCATCACTGCTGCAGGGTTGCCCAGGCTCTACCTACACATCTTCAAGGACAGGAAGCTCACTACCGCACAAGGCATATAATTCCCTCTTGGCCCCCTGGCTGATGAACAGCTTTTGGTATATGGAGTTAAAATCTCCCTCCAGTGGCTTTTCCCCCCTGGTCCTAACCCCCCTGAAGACCACAGGGAATTAGTTTGATTTCTCATTCCCAGGACGAGTTGTCAAATATCTGAAGATAATATCCATGGAGTCTCCTCTTGTCTCACCATTTCATGTACTTGTTCGACAAAGTAGGGGGCTATGGTAGCAGATGGGGATGGGAGTTGCACTGGACAAGGTAGTCAGGGCAGACCTCTAGGAGGAGGTGACTTCTGAGCTGAGACCCAAATGAAGACAAGTAGCCTTCTGAAGAGTTGAGAGAAGTGAATTTCAGATAGAAAGCAGCTTATGCAAAGGCCCTGAGGCAGACACATATTTGGACACTTGAGGAGGTCGGGCTGGTTGGGGTGGCATAAATGAGGGGGAATGGCTGGCAGCAAGGCTGGAAGACCAATCAGGGGCTAAAGCCTTTATGTAAAGCCTCGCAGGCAGGGGAGGAATCTGGATTATTCTCAGTGAGACAGAAAGCTTCAGATGAACTTAACCAAGGGCAAGCCTGATCCAATTTCCCCCACAGCTGCCATAAGGGAAGGGAACTGCCCAGCTAAGCAATTCAGAGACAGACCGTGGACCAGCGGTTACCTCGCAAGTCTTGGGAACTCCCCGGGGTTCGGGTCACGGGTCGAGCAGCCACCACTGTCTCACACTTGCACGCCAGGTGGTCCTCCAGGGTCACCGTGGCCTTCTTAAAGGTTGGCTTCTTCCGTACAATCTCGATTTTTCTCACCTGGAGGACAGAACCATCCAAGTGCCTCTGTAAGACCACACAAGCAGAGGCTGAGGGAGCCCGCCCGCCTGCTCTTCCCACCCCAGTGTCCCCTGCAGGGCTCTTTCCTCGAAAGCCGGGAGTGGACAGCGACATTGGCCTAAACAATGGCAGGACCTTGCCCTCTGCCCTTCTCGTAGCTTTTCCATCAAAACAAGCCCTCCCGACCTGGCCTCCAGTTTGGCCGCAGCCCCCTCGGAGCTCCCAGAGAGGGAGAAAGGCATTTCCGGGTTGTGCGTAGGGCCTGTGGTGTCCTCATTCCCGGAGCGCCAGCCAAGGTCAGGGACTATGGCAGAGGCGGGAGATGGTTGTCTAGAAGGAAGTGGGGGGAGGCTTTATCCAGGAGGGAGGCGGGAAGGGGGAGGTCAGCTGTCAGGTGTCCATCCACAGAGCTGGAAGCGCAGGGGACAGGAGATACCATGATAGTGGGTGGTGCAGGAGAGAGTGACACTTGTGATCTTGGGCACCGGGCCCAGGCCTGGGATGGAGGTGGTGGGCACGGGGCAAAGCCACAGCTGACCTCAGGGAGGGGAGTGTGGCGAAACAGGTGGAGCTGTTGGCAAGAGTGGGGCTCACCAGCCGGGGCTGAGCCCTAGGTGAGCTCGCTGCCCAGCAGCTCTGCCCCGCCTGAGTCAGTCTGGAGGCGAGGCTGACCCAAGGGGCTTTTCCACATGAATCAGAAGGCAGCTGAGGCTTTTCTGGCGCAGCCTGGCCCAGCATGAGACCCAGAGCTCCCCAGGGCCGCCTCTATTCTAGAATGTTCCTTGAGTCAGAGTGCATACCCGATGCTTTCAGAAAGCAGGCAGGATTCAGCTTTCTGACCCTCGCTGGGGGCTTCCCCAGCATTTGCTGTGCCTGTTGCCTGGAGGGTCTCTGCACCCTCCTCGTTAAGGACACAGAAAGGCTTCTGAACAGGTTTGGAGGAAATACAAGCAGCCCAGAACATTCTGAGTGTCTGATAAATGCTTGCAGACAGCTCTCTTCAAGGAATATTTGGGGATTTTATCCCTGAGAAAGGAGACAGCACCCTTCACATAATGTCCTACACCCACCCTGCCAGGCGTTGGGGGAGGGGGGTTGCCTGCGGCTTCTGGGTACAGCAGCCTGGGTGTTCTGGAGGGCTCACAGGTGGCCTCGGCACACCTGCCCCAAGAGCCGCCTGCCACGGCCCTACCTGGACAGAGCCCCCCCAAGGCATGCCCCTATGGAGGCTGGAGCCCCCCATCCCCAGACCCCTTCACCCCAGCCCCCAGCCGGGGCCAGCGGGCCAGCGGCGCCCTGCGCACCTGAACAGGCCGCAGCTGCACCTGCGTGGGCCGGCACTGCACGTTGCGGTTGTTGCAGCAGCCGGAGCAGCGCTGCACCTCCACACACGGCGGCCACACCAGGAAGTTGGCGTTGGTGCGGTCTATGAGGCGCCGTGAGATCTCGAACACCTCGGTGCGCGTCTTGCACTCAGCGATCATGGCCGGCTCGGCGACCGTCGGGGACCCTGAAGGGAGAGGGGGACCATGGTCGGGAGGGTCCGCCCAGCGGGACACCTCGGGGACTGCTCTCCCCCAGAAATGCCCAGCGGGGTCCCACTTCCTTCAACCCCCACCACTCCCCTCACCCCGGGTGGGGGGCGATGGCGCACCCTGGCTATTATCAGCTGTGGGACTGGGACGGCTTGCTGAGGTGCCCTCAGCCTCAGTTTCCCCATGAGATCTACACCTCAGAACTGCTGCAAGGATAGAGTGAGGTCATTCAGGGAGTGCTGGCCTGGCATGAATGTCCGTGTTCTTCGGCCAGCCCTCAAGTTCTGTGATCTCACACATCTGTGCCCTTGCCTGGCTCCTGGCTCCCGCTCGCTTATTATTTTGTAACCACTCTCATGTTGCCCTTTTACACTGTAATCTATTCTTACATCCTTGCTTCTTTCAAAGTCTGTCTCCCCATCTGTGGCACGGGGATGACAGCGCCCATACTGCACTTGGAGGTGGAAGGAGTGATGTGAGCAGCAAACAGTAAGTGTCCGGTCCAGGCTGGGGCTCTGCGGTCCTTCCCGTACAGAAACACTGAGGCTTGACTTGCTGCCCAAATTCGGAGTGAGGACCTGAACTCAGACCACCAACTCCTATCTGAATGTTCCCCTAGCCACTGTCGACAGTGTTTGGGGGACTACAGGTGGGCAGAGAGGTAGAGGAGGGGCTTAGGGCAGTCATAGAAGCCCTCCCCTGGGAGGGCTTCTATGGGACCTAGGCAGGTGCCAAGCCTTGCCTGCTGTCCCAGGCTGCAGCCCTAAGCCACAGAAGAGACACACAGCCCACGAGGATGGCACTGGGTTCAAGTGAGAAGTGCTGCCGGGATCCCAGCCCTATCCCTTGCTCGCTGTGTGACTCTGGCCATGGCTTTACCCTCTCTGGGCCCCAGTTTCCAACTCTATAAAATGGGGTCAGTAATATCTATCTCTAGGGTTGAAGGAATGAACAAATGAGTTTAAAAACACTGTATTTAGGAAACTGTTGGGGGATGGGGCATGATGACTCAACTCCTCAATATAGTGTATTGAAGGACAGTTCTGCTGTTCTACATGGTTCAACTCAGTCCTCGGGGTGTGATGAATGGGGCAGCCCAGAGCCTTGGGCTGGCTGCACACCCCAGTTCTTCTTGTCCGGCTCCCACTGTGGAGGGGTCAACCATTCTCATCTGCAGCCTCACCTAGGCTCCTTCTCCCTCGGGATAAACTCTCCAGCTCGTCTCCAGAATGGGATCGGGTCAAATTCAGGTCCAACTCGGCCCCGTCTTCGTCTGCAGGAGAAGGCACAGTCAGATGCATTCTGATAACCACTGGCTGATTTGACTGTGGAGTGGGGGCTCCAAGGGGGATATGGGGCAGGCAGGAAGGTGTCCTCTCACCCCTCACTGGTACTCTACTCCAAAGAACAGCCTCCCTTTCCAGCTCCCAGTAAATCTGAGGGTCCTAGCTCCAACCCCAGGGTGGCCATGGGGCTCAGGGGGTGGTGGGGCACTGACTGCATCCCTGGCAAGGGGGCCTTCAGCCACACTCGGGGCTCTTCAGCCACATTTTTGGACAGAACCCATGTCAAAGGAGTTAAAAATAACCCTTCCCTTTTGCTACTGTAAGCGAACCCTCCTCAGCCTCCAGGGCAGGGCAAGGACCCAGAGCTCGGAAGGCCAGTTTCCAGTGCCCCTCCGCCCAGCGTTCCCATAGGAAGTGCTGAATGGAGAAATTCCCAGAATCCCCGGGGGGACCAGCATGCCCTGGACACAGCCCTTCTGGAGCCCCGGACAATGGCCCAGCTGAGGCAGAGGGAGGAGGGAAGGAGAGCAGTGGGGGTGGGGAGCCAGTCTGCTGGGATGGGGGTGCCAGTACCTCAAGGCCTTGCAGGCCCAGGTCTTGCTCTAGCTCCCAGTGTCTCATTGGGTTTGCCTCTCCCCTCTAATCTCTGACCTGGTGTCTGCCCTAAACTGTCCGTTTCTCCCTCAGGTCATAGACTACAGCTCCCTTCCGCAGCCTGGGAGGTCCTCATCTTGGTGGCATTGGTGCCCCTTGGAGCCATCCATCCCTCTCTCTGGTGGTGGCCACCACTGCCATGGGAGGTGTCTCCCCTTCCCCCTGGCCCTGCCAACCACAAAGCTCCCCCTCCTCTGTGTGGGCTCCCAGGGGTCCTATTTGGAGGAGCTGGTCCTACAACTGGTGCATTTCCATCCAGCCTACTGCTCCTGCGTCAGCCTGTCTGTCCCTCTCGCTCCCTTCCTTTCTCCCTGCCATCTCTGGAATGTCCCTGGTGGAGAGGAGATGGGGGAAAAGATGTGCTTTGTGGAAAGGTTAAGTTGATTAGGAAAAAATAGCCACATGGTTGCCTCGAAACAGGCCTGCTATTGAGAACCTCTGTCCCCAATCTCGACCCCCAGCCGGGGTGTGTAGGGGCTGTCCGAGGGTGGGGGCCTAGGGCCTTGGAAAGAAACTGCAGAAAGGCTAAATTTGGAAGTTGCCCCATTGTGTTGGCCAGGGCTGGCCAGTCGGGCATGGGGTGGGGGGTGTGGGAGACGTCGGGTGGGGGGCCCAGCGAACAATAGGTGGGCCCAGCTAGGGCCCCCTCCTGCCTGCCTCGCCAGCCCCCGGCACAGGCGGGTTTGAAAGGGCCCGGGAATGCTTTTGAGAGGGAGCCAGGGGCCCAACGGGGAGAGGAAACAAAGACAGGAAACGCTGTCCCCCGTAGATAGGAGTCTGGGCAAGGATTACAAAGTGACAAAGAGACAAAACCCTAGAGGGAAGGGGAGCTGGGGGTGCAGGGGGGGTGCTGACCAGGGCTCTAGGGAACAGGCCAGAGGTTAGAATAGAATGGAATTTGCTCTGAAGACAGCGTTTATAAATACATTCCCGACCCAGCCCGCCAGCCCTGCCACGTGTGTGCCACCAAGCACGTGCCTATTCGCTGAGTGCACTCTTGGGCTAGGGCAGGGCTGCCCGCTGGTTTGGGCCAGGTGTCCCCAGGAGACCTTACAGACTGGGCCCTCGGCCAGAGAGGCAGGGAGATGGCTCCTTCGGCACCACCCCCCTGGCTGAGTCCACACCTGGATCCACATGTGGCATATGCCCTGGGCACCTTTTCCCTGCCCTCCTCCTCCTGGCACCCCACCCTGTGCACCAAGCCAGAGCCACATGTGGGTGCTTCTCCTGCCACGCCCCACATCCCAGGTACCAACCCGTCCACCTTCTCGGCCCTGCCCCGCATAGGTGTGGCCGAGCCCTCCTGGGACAGTCACAGGCCTCTAGTTTTCTGAAAGTCGAGGAAGGGAGGATGCCCCTCGCCCTGCCCCTCCCAGCTCCCCAGGACTCAGTGGAGGCCTAGAACAATGATCGAGGGTTCCATTTACCTACGGAGGCTCCGTGCAGCAGGCGCTGGAGGTCATCAAAGGAGCGGATCGAGTGGTCGCTCAGCATCTCGTAGAGCTCCTCGGGAATGGGGTCCCCCTGCCAGGCAGACACCGTGGGGCCAGGTGAGCTGGGGTTGAGGGCTTTCCAGCCATGGCCCTCTTCATCGCCACACACATACCCTCCCATGGAAAACCCCCCACAGGGGGGCCTCTCAGCTGTGGGCAAATGCACAGTCATGATGGGGGCACAGGCAAGGACCAGATTCCAGGCCAGATGACCAAAAGCACAAAGTTCTGGGAGCCAGAACCTGCTGGAGCCTCTAAGACCCAGCTCAGATGCCCATCCCCCACCCCCAATCAAGAGCCCTGCTCTGAGAAGGATTGGGTTATGTACCTCTGTCTCCTACATCACACCACAGGTTCCAGGAGACTCCAACCACCTTTCTGCTTTTCCTCCCCACCCGACAGCCAATGATAGCCAGCATTTGTCACTGGAGACTTATTGTCCCCATTTTACAGATTAGAAAACAGAGTCCTCCAGCCAATGATCAGCAGAACCTACATTCAATGCCAAGGCTTTCTGATGTTAGAGCCTGTGCTCCCAGCTCCCTGGATACATGAGGTGTTTCCTAAATGCTGGAGGTGCTGCACAGTCTCAGGGGCTCCAGGTACTAATGAATCTATTTAGTCTCTTGCTCAAAAGAGAAGGGAATCCTCAGATATAGACATGAAACCTGAAAGCTTACCCATGCCCCATGCCCAACCAAATCCTATTTTTAGAGCCCCTCTGGCCTGTTACCAAAAACACTTGAAACTTAATAAGTGCTTTAACAGGCCCCACTCGGAGCCCGGCTTCCTCCAGGGAAACCACAGGCCTCACAATGACATGAGAGCAGCCCAATAGGAAGGTCACGGCCATGTCCCTCATGGTCTAAGGAGACCTGAGGGGCTGATGCCAGAAGTCTTGAGAAGGAGCGCCCAATCTGGACACCCAGTGCCTCAGGGCAAAGGAAATGCATGGGATGCTGCTTCATGTCCAAACTCACACCCATGCAAACACACACACATGTGCACATACAGACACAGGATGGCACGGTCCTGTGGAAGGAGCCCTGGGTGGGGAGCCCTGGCAGACTTATTTAACTCTGTGCCTCAGTTTCTCCATATTTGGGAGCATGAGCTCCTGCTCTAGTCAGTTCACAGAACACTCCAAGGACCGGAGTTCTGACTGGCTTTGCACAGGCTGAGGTCCTGGCCTGACTAGGGGTGGGAGTGGGGGATGGGGTGGGGATATCTGCCCTGTGGCCAGCCCCGGGGGACTCACCCCAAAAAGCTCTGTTAGGAGCTTGGTGATGGACCAGTTTCTCGCTCCCCAAACAGTTATCAGGGTGTCTAGGAACACCTCCTCCAGGGGTTTCACCATGTCCATCCGGCTCCGGCCACCCAGGCCGGCCTTGAAGCCAGGGTAGAGTGCGGGTAAGATTGCTTTTGAAACCCATTCCTGGGGATCCCTGGGTGGCTCAGTGGTGTAGTGCCTGCCTTCGGCCCATGGCACAATCCTGGAGTCCCAGGATCGAGTCCCACATTGGGCTCCCGGTATGGAGCCTGCTTCTCCCTCTGTCTGTGTCTCTGCCTCTCTCTCTCTCTCTCTCTCTATGTCTATCATGAATAAATAAATAAATAAAATCTTAAAAAAAAAAAAAAAGATAAAACCAATTCCTTGGGACGCCTGGGTGGCTCAGCGGTTGAGCACCCGCCTTCAGCTCAGGGCATGATCCTGGAGTCCCAGGATCGAGTCCCACACCGGGCTCCCTGCATGGAACCTGCTTCTCCCTCACCTGTCTGCCTCTCTCTCTCTGTATCTCTCATGAATAGATAATAAAATAAAATAAAATTAAAAAATAAAATAAAATAAAATAAAATAATAAATAAATAAATAAATAAATAAATAAATAAATAAATAGAATTCCTTGAAACCCCTGAGCTGAGTTCTTTCATTTGAATGTGGAGCTTATAATCCTGTGTGGGTCTAGGGCTGCCGGGAGGCTCCAGGCGGGGAAGGCTGTGGCCCTAGCAGTAAGCCTGGCTGGCAGCCGAGGGCTTTCCTTCAGGGTCCAGAGCTACAAAGCTGGGGAGCCAGGGCTGCATGAGAAAGCCATCAGCTCAGCTACCTCTCACTCCCCTACCTCTACCACACTCTGCCTCCTCCTACTCTAAGAGAGAAAGAGACCTGCCTTTGGTATCTCCAAATGTGGACACAGGGCTCTACCCACAGACCGGAAGGCAGGCGGCTGGTCCCCAGTTAAGACCAAGGCAGGCTACTTCCTCTGAGGGTTTTGCCAAGCCCAGAACTGGCAGTCCAGGGAACTAAATTCTACCCTTGTACTGCTACTAACCACCCTGTGACCCCCGGCTGGTCACTGCCCCTCTCTGGTCCTGGCTCTCATCTGTGAATCAAGGGGTCAAAGACATGTGATTCAATTCTAATTCTGCCTGTGGTGGCAGAAGAAGCAGTAGAGGAAAGCCAAGGGTGAGGGCTCCCAGGCTGTCTGTATAGTAATGATTCAATTAACCCCCTACAAAAAAAAAAAAAATTAACCCCCCAGGAGAGGGTCCAAAGGCCCAGTACCAAATGGCATATAGCGCTCATGCCAAGACCTCTTTGCCCATTGGAGAGGTGGCTGCAGCTGCCAGCCGGGGCAGAATGGACAGACCCCAAGCAGGACTAGTGGATGCCCCAGACCCAGCCTACCACCCAAGAGAGGCGATTTTTATGGAAACAGATCCAGATCCTCCCAGGCTGAATGGTGAAGAGCCCAGGACAGACTGGAGAGGTGGGGAAGAGCCCAAGTACACAGTAGGTGCTCAAGAAGCACTCATAAAATGCAGGAAGGACTATCCCCTTCTCACTGGGGTTCTCTCCTGTATGATTCTACCTCCTCCACCAGGAAGAGCCTGGATTACCCCACCACCACCACCACCTATGCAAATTGCCTCCTAAAGAGTCCACTTCATTCCAAGCAGAGAGGCCATCCCCTGCCCATGTTTCTAGTAACTTGGCCACTGGATGTCCAGAACTAAGAGCCCCTGGATTTGATAATAATACCACAGCTAACTTTTAGTAAGTGCTGACTATGAGCCATGCACTGAGCTCAATGCTGTACTAACTACCAATCCTAAGCAGCTGGCTCTATTTACCCATATCTTCCAGATGAGGAAGCTAAAGACTTAGAGAAGTAACGGGGCTACAGGTCTCCTCGACAATAGCAGAGCCACACCCCACCCCCTTCCAGCCCACTGTGGAGCTTTCTGGAAACAGGTGTCTCAGAGCATTGGTTCTCAACCAGGGGCTGAGGAGGTCCTCAGGGGACACTGGCCATGGCTGAGGCAGTCACAACTAGAGGAGCGCTACTGGCATCTAGTAGGCTGTGGCCAGTGATCCTGCTAAACATCGTACCATGCACAGGACAACCCTCCACACTAAAGAATCATCTGGCCCAAGATGTCAATGGTGCAGAGGCTGAGAAGCTCGAACACAGAAAAGCAGGGAGGGGCTTCAGCTGCCAAGGAAACCTGGCCTCTCGGATTAAGGCTGTAACAACCTTAGCTTCTTTATCTTTTCAATGGGGCTGGGAACACCTGACTGGTGTTACTGGGAGGCATAATTGCACCTCGCAGAGCAGCCAGCAAATAACGGGTACTTAATGAGCTGTCACTGTGGCCAATTCAGTCCTTCGGGTGGCTCCTTTGAGGGCAGCAGCGAGCAGCACACATGCCCACGGCCAGCAGTGCAGGGCATTTCTGAGGAAGACAATTGGTGGGCGGAGAGCTGCCTGCCCTGGGAGAGTATGCGGCTTTGCATTATCCCCTGTGCTGGGCCCCAGGAAATGGCACCCTAGCCCCCACTGGCACTGCCCGGGGCCATGTGGGCTGGTGGGTCCCTTCCGGGGCTGGGGGTGGGTGAGGGATGGGGAAATTCAGCCTGCAGTCAGCTCCAAGATGCAGTGCCCTAGGGGAGACTCACATAGGCACCTGCTCCTCGGGGTCAGAGGCCCCTCCTGGTGTGGGAGGGTGAGCAGCCCGGAGCCCGGGTTTCGTGGGCACATCTAGAACCCTCCTTAGGTGCGCAGGGAAAAAAGCCATGGCATCCTCATGCAGCTGCCCCAGATCTCAGGCCTGGGGTTCCTGACAGGGCAAGGGCGTGGTGAGAAGGCAGCTGGGGCACAGCCAGCCATGGGAGCCAAGGCAAACAGCCGCCTCCCCACCCCGCCCCACCCCCAGCGCCAGCTGCAGAAGGTAGGAAGGGCACGAGCTAGCGTGAGGCCAGGTGAATTACCTGCTCCCAGCCAGGCTGGCAGATCAAAGGGGCTTGGACCCCACCCTCCCCCAGGGCCCCAGCTGCACACACACATATGCTCCCCAGCCGGCCTCCGTTCCGCTGAGGGAGATGACACAGGCTCAGCCCAAGCAACCAGGGGCGTTGTCTGTGGCTGGCGGAGGGAGAAGCCGACAAGGCCTTGGAGCGCCTGCCTGCCTGACAGTCTCAGGCCTGATTTAGATTCGATGCCAAAGCCAAGCCCTTTGAAGAAGCCTTCTCTGGGCAGACCACAGAAGCCATTTAGAACCAGACTTTCCCACCTAGCATTTCCCTTCACGATTGCTCCTGGGCCCTCCCGCCCCGCCTGAATGTTAGCCCAGCCCCACACTGGGTTGGCCACCTCTCTCTGGAGCAGAAAAACTGTTAAGGCTGGAAGAGGGGCCAGGGCAGCCCATCACAGTCACTGTCCCCCACTACCGCCACTCCGATCCTACCCCCCCACACCCCCGGCCGGCCCAACTCCCAGCACTGGGGTGGGGTGCAGCAGGAATCTGCATTTTCCAGAGAGGCTGGGGAATTCTCCTGTTAGAGAACTCTGAGCTAATCTGATCGTCACATGGCGGGGGGAGGGGGGGGGCAGAAACAGAGGCCCAGCTCAATATACACAGAATCTTTGCAGTCTGATTTTCCTTCTGTTTCTTCCTCTGTCCTGTCCAATCTTGGCAGCCCAAGTCCCAAGATGTGGGAAAGAAAGACAGGCTTGTCTCTCAAGATGGGGGGGGAAGGGCTCAAATGAGAATGCCTGCCCAACGGCAGAGGAGCCTGGCTGCATTGCCCTGAGGGTGAGGACTACTCGAGGACACGTTTATAAAGCACTTAGCAAGCGCTAGACGGATGTCTGGTCCTTCCTTGCCACCACCCACACCACCCAACCCCCATATCCACTGTCCTTTCCCAAATATTTATAGATTATCCACCTTGGACCAGACAATGCTCCAAGAGGGAGACAGTGATGACCAAGACAAACTCTCTAGTGGAGTTTAGACTAGTGAGGGAAACCGGACAATAAATAAACTAGAAAATGGAAGAGCTGTCCTAGACGAGACATGGGGGCAGGGGGAGGTGGGAGAAGAGACTGAGAGGGACACAGGAAGCCCAGGGCAAACACCTCTCTACCACTCTTGCTGAATCAATCTCCCCCCAACTCTTCTAGGTTTTGTACCAGAGCCTGTAAATTCTGTTGGGTCCTAAACTTGCAGACGCTTCTAGGGCTGGGGGAACCCAGCAAGTCGGCCCCCCACCACCTAAGGCCATTAACAAACCAGAAAGAAGCTGGATGGTAAAGGGCTGCCAGGCCCCTTCACTCCTTCCCTGCAGAAGGGTGCTGAGGCAGGAGGCATCACATGACAGTGGGAGTCACCCTCCCCGGAAGCCAGCTCAGCTGATGGAGATGGGACCTCCTAGGCCTCCACTGCCAGGCTCCCCATCAGAGCTCTCACCCCTCCCTCCCAGCTGCTGAGGCCTCTACCTGAGGCGGGTGCCAGAGACAAGGCCAGCTCCAAGGCCATGACCAGCAGCAAGCTCTCCTGGAGTCTTCCTTCCTCGACTGACCCCCATGTGGATGAGTTTCCCCTTTATGTCTCCTCCCCCACCCTCCCCAGAGCCGCATGAGACAGACGTAGGCTTAGCATGAAAAGTGCTTCTTTCAGAAAGTGCAAAGCACCACACAATTGTGGGTTCCCGAGGGCCCTGTGTTCCAGGACCCTGTGATTACAGTAAGGAGAGAGGCACCGGCTTCTGCGCCATAGCGTGCCCCCAAACACACATACCCATGTTGTTGTGGGGAAGGAGGAGGAGGTGCTGGAGGAAGGTGGAAATGGGGAGGACAAGCCCCGGAGAGCCTCACCCAGCTGTCACCCAGCCTCTCCAGAACACGCTGGGAGCAGCAAGGAGGAGGCTGAACAGCCAGGTGGGAGCCCCCTCAGCGACGTGGGTCCTCCAGTCTTGGAGGCTCAAAGAAGGGCCGATTGGAGGGAGAAATGCTCTGGACATCGCAGCGCCCCCCAGGCGCATCAACACTATTTTCCGCCTCCTGGAGGGGGGGGGGGGGAAGCAATTTCAGAGGGTTGGTTACAGTTTGAGGGGAGGCACGCTGACCGGAGCAAGCAAAAAACAGTGGGTGCTGCGACGCGGGGATCTGATGGGAGGGTCCCTGTTTGCCCTCCCTCCTAGGGCCCAGCAAGGAACCGCGGCCACTACGCGGGTGACGAGGCTCCAGGACCCACGGTGCGCCCACCTGTTGCGCGGGGGTGGGCCCCCGGGGCTCGGTGTAGAGGGTCCGTGCGTGCCTGTGTGCGTGCGTGGGTGTGCGCGCACGTGTGTTCAAGCCGCGTGTTCCGGGACCAGGCGTACGTGTGTGTGCGGTGCGCGCGCGTGTGCCCCGCGTGTGCACGGGCGTGGCGGCGGCGGGCGCGCGACCCGGCCGCGGTAGTGCGTGCCCGTCGCTCTGCGCGCCCGCCCGCCCGCCGGAGCGCAGCATCGCCTCCGGCCAAGAGTGTGCATGCGTGGGGTGAGTGAGCGAGTCCGGGGGCCGGGCGGGGTGGGCTGCGGAGAGCAGCGGCGGGGGCGCCGCCGTTCCCAGGACGCCCTGGCACCGGGCCCGGCCCCCAGGCCCCGCGGCGAGGCGAGGCGCGGCGAGGCGAGGCGGCAGCTGGGGCCGGCCGGCGCCCCCCTCCCCAACAGCTGGCCGCGGCCGGGGGCTGCAGACCGGAGAGGAGGGGGCGTCGGGAGGGGCCTGCAGGCTGCGGGGCCGAGCCCTGCGGCCTCCCTCCCGGGTGCGGACCGCGGGGGGTTGGCCGCGGAAGGGCGGGGCCCCAG
The DNA here is from genome assembly GCF_048418805.1 of Vulpes vulpes. NCBI lineage: Eukaryota > Metazoa > Chordata > Mammalia > Carnivora > Canidae > Vulpes > Vulpes vulpes. The sequence goes on from NW_027325813.1 coordinate 521,592, forward strand.
GGCGGGCGGCCGGCGGCCCTCGAGGAGCCCCGAGAACAAAAGGAGACGGCGACGGCTCCTCTGTGGTCAAAACAACCTGCGCTGGCGGCGGCCCAAGGTCTGGCCGCGGCCGCGGAGCCCTTCACCTTAACCCCTTCGCCGCCGCCGCCGCCGCCTTCCTGCGCCTCGTTAGACGCCAGGAGGGTCCGGCCCTCCTCGGGCGCCGGCGAGGTGCGGGCTCCGGCCGCGGCCGAGCGGAGGCGGGACGGGACCCAGGCTCGCCGCGCTCCCCGCTGCCCTCCCTCCCCTCCACCTCGCGCTTCCTCCCTGCCCCGCCCCCTTTCCCACCTGGATTCCGGGTGGACTTGCCAACTCACTGCTACGTGTGGCTGGGAGGGGTGGGGGGACCGATCCGACCTGAGAGCTCCCGCAGACGTTTCTACACCCCACCTGCCTTGCAGCTACGCTTTTACAGGCGCGCTCCGCACCCTGCAAGCGGGGGAGAGAGGCGCTCCCTCTCGCAGGGCGCGGGCGCAGGTATGGCGGGGCCTGGGGCACACACCGCCCCGAGGGCTGGATTCCTTAAAAGCCGCACTCCTCCCCAATTCCCGAGTGCCCCAAACCTCTCCCCACCTCGATCGCTCGCCCGCCCGCGCGCTCGGCACCCACCGCCCTCAAGACGCAAGCTGCTGCCCGACTGCGCTCTAGGGCCGGGCTTGCCCTGCGCTGGCCCGAGGGCGCCCGTCCCGACCCGGAGCCCCAGCCGGGGTGGGGAGGCAACCCCCCGCGGAAGGGTGGCGTGGCTGCCACCGGTGCGCGAGCGCGCACTCCCGCGCAAGCCGGGTCCTGGACAGAACCTAAGCTGGAACCAAAGTGGGCTCGGAGAATGCGCAGCCTTTTGCGCCCTCGACACCACCCCCACCCTCTCTCCCTCGGGGCTCCTGAGGGGTGGGGGACGGTGCCACACACCCCCTCCCCCGACGCCGAAAGGGCCAGAGATCCAGGATCGGCCCTGGGAAAGACAGCGACCCCCGCCCCCTCCCCGCACAGCCCGGCACCTCCCGGACCTCGCGTCCCAGCCCTCGGAGGTCACCTAGCGCCCGGCGCTAGGCCCGTGGGCTGCAAGGGTCCAAAGTTCACTGCAGGGAGGGGAGGGGGTGGCTGGGGGGGGTAGGGGGAGGTAATGAATGAAGCCGACCAGCCCTGGCCGCCGTCGCAACTCACCTCGGCGCTGACCAGACGCAGGTAGCAGCAGAGAGACAGGAAGAGCGCCCAGCAGCGATTCATACCGACTCCGGGCCCGGCCCCGCGGGGCCCCGGACGCGTGGACCGAGCGCGCCGCCCCCGCGGCCAGGGTGGGGGGCGGGGGCTGGGGAGGGAGGTGGGCTCGGCTCGGGTCTGCGGCGCTCAGGCGCTCAGGCCGCTGCAGCCGCCGCCGCGGCTCACCCGCATGGCCCCCGGGCGCCGCCGCCCCCGGCCCCGGCTCCGTCGTTGAGGGGCTGGGGAGGGCCTGGGCGCGGGACCAGGGTCCGAGGCCGCTACCTGGGCGGATCCCGAGCCCGAGCGAGCATCCACGGCCAGGGGTCTGCGTCGCGAACCAGCCGAGGCGTCTAGCCGTGTGGGGGCGCCCAGGGGACTCCAACCTCCAAGAGGAAAAAGAACACGGCAGTCGATGGTTCGTCTTCACTCGCCGACTAGAGGCGTTTTCCTCTGCCCGCCGGCTTAGCTTTTTTGCAACATTTTCTGGAAAGGCCCCCGAAGTCGGAAAGTGCAGAGCTGGGCACCTCAAGGCCAAAGTCTCCCCAAAAAAACTTTTTCCAAAGTTGGCTTTGCAGCGGCGGCCCGAGTCCCCGGGCGGGGAGAGGTGCAAACTCCCGCCCGGGCCGGGTGGGGGGGGCCGGAGCGTGTGCGCCTTGGCGCGGGGCCCGGGCGGCGGGCACGGCTGCTCCGCGCTCGCGGCGTGCCCGCTGCGCGCAGTGCCGGGCGCGGCAGACAGGTGGACGCGGCGCGAGTCCGTCGGTCCGTCAGTCCGCGCGCTCGGCGCTCCGGGCGTCCTCTGCGGGCTGTGAGCTGCGGCTGCTCCGGCTTCTCTTTGCAACGAGGCTGGAGGGTGGGCCTTTTTTTTTTTTTTCCTTTCCCTTTTTTGCGCGTGTGTGTCTGTGTGTGTGCGCAAAATATCTCTATCTCGGGAATGAAAGATGGGCGCTGGCGGCCGAGGGGAGCCCTCAGGGAGGCAGCGGGGGAGGCTGCGGGTGTGCGGGGAGACAGGCGGGCTGCTCCCGGCGGCAGGAGGAGAAGTTGCCACCCTTTCAGCTGTTCCGGCCTTTATAAAGGAGAAGGGAGAGCGCTAGAGGTGGGTGGAGACTGCCTTTCCTCTTCTGGCCGGGAGTCAGCACCGGGAAGGGGTGGGGAGCTCCGGGAGGGCCTGAGGCGGGGGCGGGGCGCGCAGGGGTCTCTAAGAGCTCGGCAGCACCCCTAGTCCAGGATCTGGCCCTGGGGAGGGGAGAACTAGGGGCGACCTAGCGCTCCGCCCCTTAGCACAGTGACCGTGGCCTGATTTCTAGCCCACGTGGTTGGGGAGTTGTCTCCAGGGCCACCGCCAGGAGTCCAAGCCCGCAGCCCCAGAACAGCGCTTGCACCCCGACAGGGGCATGGTCTAGCTGTGAAGGACTCAGGCTGGGCAGCTTGGATCCCATCCTGCCCTGGTGCTGAGGAGCTGGGTCACCTTGGCCAAGTCACTTCCTTTCTGTGTTCTTCCATCCAGCCTCAAAGCAGGATAGGGTTCTTGGGAGGACCTAAAAGGGCGGGAAAGGGCAGACAGCACCCAGCCACAAGGTGACCACACAGACCCCTGCCGCCAGTACCATTCAGCAGAAAAGCCGGGTTTATGTCTCCGCCTCCTAGCTGGTTGCCTGGCACACAACAGGCACTGCCAGCATTGGCTGAATTTGAATTTGTTGAACTGCAAAGTCACACAAACCCCCTCAACCCTGCAGCATCCTTGCAGGGCCGCCATCACAATCCTACAGTCATCCTGATGTTTACTACCTACCTCAGCCCCCGGGTTTGAGGCCCGGCCCCCCCCACACACACCCACGCCAGCATTCACACAGTTAACACCTTCCACCCCCAGCTCCGACAGCGGCTGCGGCCCCTGCCTTCCGCAGCCAGTCACACGGTCACAGTCACAGAGTCACACGCACGCCCGCCCAGCACAGCACCCACCACGGGACCCGCAGGCTCACTGCATCACCTGGCTTCTGGCTGTAGGACACCTTTATCTGGTCCCCTTGCACTGTCTGTGTCGTCTGCCCTTGGTACCCAGACATCCCTCTGGGGTGCCAGCTTGCTCCTCACGCCTCAGTCACTGAGACAGGGACAGCAGCTGTCTCTTCATAAGCCATCTTCTTGGACCTGAGCAAAGGTGGCGCAGAGGAGGGGGGACTTCCCAGGTGGGCCTCTTTACAAGCAGCCTCGAGTACCCACCTGTACCCATTACTGCCCAGGCAGCATGGCACAGTGACCACAAGGCAGGCTGCGGGCAGGTCACCTTGGTTCAGATCCTGGTGTGGCCTCTTGCTACTCAGGTGTCTCCGGGAAGCCTAACCTCTCCAGACCTTGGTTTCCTCCCCTATAAACTAGAAATAAGTCTATAACTGGAGGAAGGGAAGGATTTCAAAGAGGCCTGGGAATGTCTTAATGGTGATGGGAATGTTCGTCAGTGTGGCTGGTGATGAGTTCCTGGGTATGTACATATATCAAAACTGACCCATGTATTTTATTGTACCTCAATACGGTTGTAGAATTGGTAACTACCTCAGAGAGTGGTCTAGAGGCTCAGATGAGATAATCCATCTGGAAGGACTGCACAGGATGCCTGGCACATGGAGCACGTCATCCCTTCAACACAGGGTTTGAGTGTTCCCCAGCAGCTACGTGTTATTCCGGGCCCGAGTGGACAGCACAAGGCTAATACAGGCTCCTGCCCTGGAGGAGCCCCGATCCAGAAGGACAGATGCGTAAACAGATAAATTAGGAGACAGGGTGACAAGGGAGATTGGGGGTGGGAGGGTGGGAAGGTAATCCCAGAACACAAGATTTGAAATCTAAAGACTTAGAGATAAAACCGCAGGACACCAGGTGATGTTGACCTTGACCTTCTGTGTCCTTATCTATAAAAGAGATGAGATGACGACTATTGAGGCAACCCTGTGTGTGTAATCAGCAGTGTTCTTCTTACTCCGCAGGTAGCCTCTCGGTGCTCCTGTGAAGTATGTTACTGCTATCTTACAAATGGGGACATTGAAGCACAGAGAGGTTAAGCAACTTGTTCAAGGTCACACAGCCGGTAAGTGGTAGAGACTGGACTGGAACCCAAGCCTTCCAGCTGTGGAGCCTGCACGCTTAAATTAACACCATGCTATGCTGCCTCTTGGCAGGTGCTGACTGATTGACGATGATAATTATGACACATTTTACACTTGTGAGCATCAAACACAACATATGTAAAAGTGCTTTGCCAACTGAAAGTGCTGTACGGACATGAGTTCTGACTTACGCACAAAGTGTTGTGGGAGCACAAAGGAGGGAACACACAGCTCAGCCTCCGGGGAGGGAGGCAAAGGGGAGGGAGGCTACTAGGAGCAGCATCATTGAGCACCCACCCATCCTTACTGCAGGCCCGAGGTGGAAATGTAATATAGGAGACCCAGAGCTGGGGTTCTGGGACCTACCAGGCTCTTAAGTGGGATAGACACAAATCATTACAGTCCAGACGTCTTTGTGCACTGCTTGGAAATGGCAAGACGGGGACAGAAGAGGCAGCTGGAACCACAGGGCTCCCAGCCTGAATGCCATGCTAAAGAGACACTCCCCCCCCATACCCTCTCCTTGCAGACACTATGCCAATGTGGGGGGTCTTTCTATACCAGCAGTTCTCTAAAGAACACCTCCTTCTCTTCTTCCTAAGACTTAGCACCTCTTCCAGGAAGCCTCCTGGGCTTGGTACTTGCTCTGGGTTTCCACAGCAAGTGGAAACTTGTGTTTCCCTCGTGTTGTCATTGCCCTTTTATCAGTCTAGCACTAGACTGAGATCCAGGTGAACAAGGGCCTGATTCTAGCTCCCAGCAGTTACTCAATAAATGTCTGCTAGAGGAATGAATAAATGAGTAAGTATCTTGCCTATTTCTTCCTCTGAGTCCCGCGGCCTTTCGGTGCAAAGATGCCAGGCCCTGCCTCAGGGGTGAAACGGGTTGGGGAGGGGGCTTGTAACGGGAGCCTCTGAACCCAGATGCACAGAGGCACCTCACAGACTTGGAAAGACCCCGGCCCATCTTTGACCCTGGGACCCTGAGGAACCAGGCTTTCCAGTAGGTCTGGGAGCTGGTCCTATGGGCTGGGGGCCACACCCCATGACTCTCACTCCCCACCCCCTTGATAAAGTCTGAGCACAGCAGAAAGCCAAGTGGCCACAACCCTCAGCTAATTGCTGAGGGGCCTGCCCAAGGCCAGGGCTTATTGGACTGTGTGTCTAGAGCAGTCTAAGCTGTCCTCCATCAAAAAGATCTCATACCCTGGGAGTGGGGGCTCAGGGCCAAGGAAGGAGTTGGCTTCCATCCCGGGGACAGACTTGGGCCCTCCAGTGCAGAGTGGGTATCCCTGCTCTCCTGAGAGAGCCCTAGCAGCACCCGTGCCAGGCAAGCCTGCTTTCCCCAGCTTGATGGCCAGAGGAAGTCAGGCTCCAAATTGGGGACAGTCCAAGGCCAAGCGACAAATGGCCTGGGGCCCCAGCCCCAGGCTGTAGGATGGCAAAGTACATATCTGCCCCCACACCGGGTAGCTTCGGTCAGCTGGCCCAGAGCCCCTCACTGCCCTGCCCCCGCCGCCCTGGCCTCGAGGCCTGGGCCTGCCTCACCCTCACCCAGGAAGGGAGGTATTGCAGCGTTGGTGCTCCTTTGGTGGTTGAGGAACTGGAGGTTTGCGGGGTGATGGGGTGGGGTGGGGGGTGGGTCAGGGGACGAGGCTTCCCAGCAAAGACTGCCTGGGGTTCAAGGCCTGCTCTACCATTTACTAGCTCGTGACCTTGAGCATCACCTTTCTGAGCCTCGGTTTTCTCATCTATAAAATGTGGATAACAAGAGTGATCGCCCCAGGGAGTTAACACATCCTCAGCCTCGAAAGCTTGGCTTGGTTGCAGGGCTGAGCGATATAATCGCTCCAGCTGCAGGCGTTTGCTCACGCGCACACACCCACCTGTGCGCAAAGGAGACAGGCCTGGGGGAGGAGCATCCCCAGGCTGGGAAGGCTACAGGCACATCACCTGGAAGGGGGCTGTGGTCGCCACACAGAGCCCCCACCGCTCCTGTTGGAGACGCCCACACACTGGTGAGGCTGTGTCGCTGTGGCTGTGAATACCGGGGAGGCAGGAGAGACCCCAGGAAGGCAGACAGACAGACAGACCCCCAGGCCTGCAGCAGGCAGCCTGGGGGAGCCTACTGCGCGGCCTCTGCAGCCTTGGGCCTCGTGTCCTGCGTACAAAGGCAAGGGAAGCTCAGTGTTTGTTTTCCTGGGGCTGAGCAATGCATTTTTAGCTTTTCTAGTCTCCAGACAAGGAAGAGGATGTTTGGACGGGACAGCTCAGATCTACCTGTCCTGGAAGCTGGCTGGAAATGGAGCAGAGCCCCCGCCCCCACCCCCAAACGGGCTGGGAGGTGACCCCTCCCCAGAGCTGGTGCTGGTCAGCTTTCCCTAGAGAGGTTTCATCCTTACTGCACCCTTGGCTGCTCCCAGGCTGGGCCCCTGGTAACTGGGACACCTCCCCTACAGAGCCTTCGTGGGGGGCCAAGCACTCTGCCTGAGGAAAGGGTAGCAATCTCACCATTCCACCACCAAAGGAGCAAGGCCACTTCCTGCGGGGCTCTGGGGCTCTTCCCTTGTTCATACCTGGGGGCGGGGCATTGAGACTCTGAGAAGGATATTTGCCCAGCATCACCCAGCGAGGAAGCGGGTGTGTCAAGATTTGAATCCAGAGCCTTGATGCCAAAGCCCCCACTTTTGCCATCTCCCCGTTACATGATGACTCCCTGTGTGGCCTGGATCGGAGCTGCCCAGTGTTTCATGTCACTTTCCATGCAGAAAATTAAAGTCTGCTGCATGGAGGAGGCTGGGCAGGGCTGGAGGCAGTGGGCCCCCAAGACCTGCCCACCTCCTCAGGGCGGTAGGGGGGCGGGTCATCTGCAGCCCTGTAGGTGGGAGCTTGTGTACTAGATCTGGGTTAGCGGGCCCTTTCCAAATCAGGGAGTCCTTGCCGCTGTGCTCTGAAGATTCACCTGGGATAGGGCAGGAGGGAGAAAGGGGTGGGCAGGCAGCCCCTCCTGCTGGGGGTACAGCAGCACCAGGACCTCACCAGCTCTCCAGAGGAGGATATTCGTGACTGCAGGAAACATGATTTGTCCGTCAGAAGAGTGGGAAGCTAACCACAGTGATAAAGCCACAGATTTGTCCTCAATGTTCCTGAGAGCACATGAGCCCAGGCCTTCAGGTATATTCACCCAGTTAGGCCTCACAACCAGCCTATGAGAGAGGAGCTATGTCACCTCCATTTTACAGATGGGAAAAGCGAGGCCTGGAGCGGCTTTGGCACTGTCAAGGATGAGTGAGGGCAGAGCTGGAGTTTGAAACTGGGCAGCCTGGTGCCGGCATCACTCTCTGGATGAAACATAGCTGCCCAGTCCTCCTGGGCCCCGCCCTCCCTCAGCCACTGGTTTTGGCCTCACTAGACCCCTGCCTGGTGAGGGCCCTCTGGTGAGCACTGGGCTGGACCCCTGGCTGAAGGAGGCTCCTCCTCTGCCATGAGTGGCACCCCACCCTGGCCGGCTGACCCTGGACAGGGGAGGCTGCTAGAAAGGAGACTCAGATGGCAGGTTATGGATGGTCATTACCCCTCCCTTTGCTCAGCTTGCCACCAGGGTCCCCATCTCCTCCCCCAGCCGTTAGGAAGCCCTCCTTTGGGAGAAAGCCTGACACAGCATCGGTGTTCAAGACCCTGACCCTGCAATACAAGCCAATGGGGTTCGGAGGGGACCTCTGAGCCCAAGATCACACAGTAAGTCAGGGACAGAAATGAGCGACAGTTTTGCCAACTGCAGGGACCCCCAGCCCTCTCCTGCTGGGGGCGGGGACTCTGGGAGTGTGGGGGCGGGGGCAAGGGAGGCAGGTGGGTATGAGGAAAGGTTCTGGGCGAGGCTGTGGGTTCACAAGGAGTAGTGGATGACTGATTTCTACCCCACACCATACTTCTACTTGTGGTGATCCCCCTCACACTGTGCCTTTCACTCTCCTCTCCAACCACATCTCTCCCACTTCCTCACCCTTCCAGCCTGCGCTCTGGGGAGCTTTCCCTGGAGTGAGTTCCCAGAAGTAGCAAGTTGTCCCTTCTCAGGCTGCCTAGAGGCCACTTGAGGATGCTTCCATGTCCTGGATGTATCCTAGGTCCCGTTGCCGCCGCTCCACCCCCCCCACCCCCACCCCGCCCCAGGCCCCTGAGCTTCTCGAGGGCAGGGACTGTAAGCCTGTGCAGGTTTGGGTCCCCGGACAAGAACCCTGGTGGGTAAGCCCCCGCGGGCCTGGCTTTGAGACCCTGCTGTGCCGGTTACTGGCTGTGTGTCCTTGAGCAGGACACTGACCTCTCTGAGCCGCCCGTTTCTTCAGCTGTGAACCGGGATCAGTATGTTTGCCTCATGTGGCTACTGTGAGGACCAGATGTGAGAAGGGGTGTTGGGGCACCCGCCCGGGGCCCGGCACAGTGCAGATGCTCAGCACACGGCACATCCACTACCTTTTCATCGTCGTCTGATGCACACCATGGCTCCTCGGAGCGAGGGCCACCGATTGGCCGCTGCCGCACCCGGGGACCTGGAGGAAGCACGCAGGGCCAGGCCCACCTCGGACCTGCCAGGTCAGACTCGGCATTTTAAGAAGACTCCCAGTGACTCACTTGCACAGCAGTTTGAGAAGCACCGGTCGAAAATCGTCGAGCAGCGTGATTGCGCATGGACGGAACATTTACACCAAGTCCCTTGAGCCACCCAGCAGGCCAGGGAGAGGAAAGTATATTATCCCCATTTTACAGACAAGAAAACTGAGGCCTGGGGAGGTGCCGTGACTTCCCTGATTCGCACGATCAGGGGGTCGCCAAGCCAGATTGAACCAGTGCCCTGGGCTGCAGAGCTACAGCTCCTGGAGGGGACATCCCGGGCCTGTCCAGTGTTGAGCCTGGAGGAGGAGAGTCCAGGACCCCAGTTCCTCGTCTGTAGGATGGGGTCCCGACACAATCTGATCGTGGGGAGGATGTGCAGACATGCCCTGCCCAGTACCCCAGACTTGCCCTCACAAAGAAGTGCGTGTTGCATTGCCAGCTCACCTCTCTGGAGCCCCCTACCCTTGGGCATGCAGGCTGAGGCAGGCAGGTGGAAGACAGAAAGACCAAGAACGGTACAAACACCTTCAGGCAGTGCTTACATAAGTCAATAAGCAAACAGGGCAGCCCAGTGGGAGTGACTAATCGTCTGAATGGTAACAGCCACCACAGTGGGCATAATGCTCCTTGGGCACAGGTGCGTCCCCTGGCCACCAGGGCACGACGTCCCTGCTGATGGCACAGCATTGTCAGTGGTCTCAGATGGGAACATGGAGCCAGAGAAGCTAGATCTTCCTCCTCCTCCTCCTCCTCCTCCTCCTCCTCTTCCTCCTCGGGGCTCTACGGCACCTCCTCCATTCCTCCTTGGATGCCAACAGTGCAGAAGAGCCCAGAGTTCAAAACCAACCTCCACCACACCCCAGCCCTGTAAGCCTGGGGGCGTCCTCACCCTCTGGGCCGCAGATGAGGATAATTCTAGAATGAGCACATTTGGTGATGGGGTTAATCTAGCAACTGATTGTATATGCTTAGCACATAGAAAGCTCTCAGGAAACGGGAGCCCTGGTTCCAATGCCACTCACTTGGAATGGGGCTGTTCCCTCCATTTGCCCCCCAGGGAAGCAGCGTGGGAATGAGGGAATGACCGTAGCTTTATCACAGACGAGAAACGGAGGCCCCAGAGAAGAAGTGACTTGCCTAAGGTCATCCTGCTGGTCATTGTTGGAGCAGAGTCAGAGGTGAACTTGAGTTTAGGACTCCCAGGACAGTGCTCAAGGGGAGGGAAAAACAAATAAGTCAGGAAGGCAGACCTCCCAAGTCCCGCCCACCCAGGGTGAGATCTTTTCTCTTGTGGGATCTGGTGGGGCATGTGGGGGTGAGCGAGTGTGTCTGTATGATGTGTGATGTGTGTATGAGAGGGATGGGCTGGGGAGGAGGAGGGAAACGGGTCTGTGTGCACGTGGGCATCTGTGTGTGTCCTACACACAGGCCTGGGAGGGAGGGGACAAAAGTGTCCCTGGGCAGCCAGGGATGGCCACACTGGGGGCACCCAGGGCCGGCCGCAGAGCAGTGGGCCCCGTGCGCTGGTGCCCCGGGCTTCCCCTCCCTGAAGACCACCGCAGGGTAGAGGATGCATCTCAGCCTCCACCCGTCATCTCCCCATCCACCCCCCACCTCCCCCAGCTCCTTCCTGTTTTGATGGAAGGAAAAAATTTCAGCTTTTTCCTTCTTTATTTTTCCAGACGGGTGACTCGCTCGGGAAAGGAATTCCCCCCTCCCCAAACCATCATAATACCTATATATCGATGCCATAGATCCAGGCCCATCCTGTTGTGCTGGGATAGTCACGGTTATTTTTGGGTGCTTTACGGGGGTGGTACCCCAGGGGAGGTGATGTGGGGGGGTGCTCAGCTGCCTTCTCCCAGTCCACATCCCCCCCTCCCGGATTCCTCCCCACCCCCTCCCAGTCCTCCCTGCCTGAGTTCTGGGAGGAGGGAAGGAAGCCTGCTAGGCCAGGGTATAAATAACTCAGGTGGTTACTCAGCTCCTGAGAACATGATAACATGAGTCATGATGTGAAATCAAGAGGAGCAGAGAACAGCCTTGGGCCACCGCCCGGGGCAGGGCAGTGGGCCTCAAGGGAGAGGGGTCTGGAACCCCGGGCGCTGGCAGTGGGCAGGGCCCAGGAGGACAGGGGAAGCCGCTGCCCCATGTGAGGCGTGAGACACACCCCACCCTGGCTCACACACCAGGTTCTTACCTGGAGCTGTGGGCCAGGGGAGGGGGCCTGGGCTTCCTTGCCAAGGCCCTCCCTGAGCTGGGAAGAGGAAAGAGGGCAGGACCCCGAGTGAACATCGTGGGTCCTCTCCCTGTGCCTGTCACAGGTCAGCAGGAAGATCAGGTCCATTGGAACCTGTCCCCTCCCCCATTTCCCAGGCAGATAGCCCAAGGAGTTCCCAGAGCCTCAGCACAACTTGCAGGAAGGACTTGCAGCACTCAAGGTGGGGGGAAAGCTTCCTTCTCCCTCCCGGGGTGGCCTGGAATCCAGGACAGTCCCCACCCCCTTTTGGCTGCCTGGCCACAGCGTGGGCATGAGGTGTGGGTGCAGAAACAGGACACCACCAGGGAGCCCTGGCCTAGCCCGAGTGAGGAGCCCAGGCTGCGAGGCCGGGCTGCTGGCCCCATCCTGGGCTCTGGCACTCGGGGTCAGAAGCCAGCCCCAGCCCCTGCCCACTCACCCGGGGAAGTCCTCCGCTTCAGGCTCGCCTCCAGGCCTCCAGAGCAGGCAGGCTCGGACCCTGGGTTGCCATGGCAACGGGTTCTGGAGCCTGCGTGAGCAGAGCCACCCTCTTCTCTGTCCCCCCCTGCAGCCGCCCGGCCTCGCGGGGAGAGGGCCTTTGCCGGGGTGAGGGCACACGGCACCTGTCCTGGTGAGAGGGCCATGGGCTCGGGCCCAGCTGAGGGCTGCCCACCCAGGCCGGGAATCGGGACATACATAGGGCATCCGGGGGGCCTTGGGCAGCTCGTTGCCTGGGTCTGAGCCTCAGGCCCCTGGCCTGGAAAATGGTAGACTAGGGAGGGGGGCTAATGGCTTCTCTTGGCTGTCCTGAGACCCAGCTGAGCAGTTGCCACCCAAGAGCCCCCTTCCTCATCTACGAGACATCTCCTTCCCACTTTGGGTCTTACTGCCCAGGGCAGCATCCCCAGAGTCTGCACCCACCCCACCTGACTCTGTCCCTAGGACCCTGGGCCTGGCTCACCCCACCCGCCCCCCACCGGCCACCTCTGCTTGCCCAGACAGCTTGGCATGGCTCAGACCCAGCCATTCAATGGACAGCCTGCCCTCTGGCCCCTCACAAACAATGGGGACTCCAGGAATATTGTCCCGCCTGAGCTGAATCAAACGCTCTAAATTTAGCCCATCTGATGCGTCCTCTGCTTCCTGCCCCTGCTGCCCTGCTTTCAAGGCGATGAGGTCACCCCGGAACTGCCTGCCCCAGCAGCCAGACCCAGGGGGTTTCCAGGTCCAAGGCTGCTCCCCTGCCCTTGGGGAACGGGCTGCCAGGGGACCAGGGGCCACGGGTCTTCCCTCCCTGCCTTCCCTGCCTCTCGGGCCTCTGGGCCCAGGGAAGAGTCCCTGTGAACTTTAGCCCCGATCTGGATGGGGAAAAGCCAGGGAGGCAGGGGCAGGTGAGCTTCTGGGGGAGAAGCACATGTTGAAGATCCAAGGGCCTGGGGCACGAGGAAGACCCACGAGGGCTCTAGTGGTTCGCTGAGTGCTGGCTGCATGCCGGGCCCAGCGCCGGGTGAAGAGTGGACCTGCCCTCCCGGAGTGGACAGTACAGAGGAGGAAGGACAATCAGCAAGTGAGCAGTAAATGGCCAGGATCGTTTTCGAAGATTCAAACATGACACATGTTAAAAGGGAAATAAATCAGAGAGATAGGATCACAAAATCGGGGTGGGGTGGATGGCCCTGATTCAGAGGAAGGGTCAGGGGAGGCCTCTCGGAGAGGTGACATTTGAGCTGGGCCTTGGATGACCAGAAAGGACTATTCGAAGAGCTGGGTGGGGCTGAGGCCTCCAGGCCAGAGGAGGGGCAAGGGCGGACTCCTAGGAGAGAAGAGACTTGCTGAGTTTGGGGACGGAGTTTGGGGCCCGTCTGGAGACCAGGATCCCCCCCACCCCAGGAGGGGGAGTGGAGGGCAGGGGTCAGGAGGCAGAAGAAGCCAGGTAGCATTCCCCGAGCAGGAGATGCCCTCCCCAGGGCGACGAGCAGGGGAGCTGCTGCCTCACTCAGGTGGAACGGGGTCTGTGGGCTGCCACGTGGAGAGGGATCAGGGAGCCCGGGGAGGGGACTGAAGCCACAGCACCTTGGGATAATAAACACTGTTTGCTGGAGGGCGCTTCAAGATCCTCCTGATTTGGCCCTCTCCTGAGCTCCGAGGCCCAGAGAGAGCATGCTGTCTGCCCAAGGTCACACAGCAAACAAATAATCTGCCTGGAAAACCTTTTATAGGAGGTAGGAAGGGGAGCTTGGCCAGCTGAGAAGGAAGTGTCTTTTCAAGAACCCGGTGTCTGAGCCCCTGCCCTCGGCCCAGGCTCCTGCTGGGGTGTGGGTGAGCAGGCCAGAGGGGCGGGCGGGGGGCTCTGTCTCTGGCCTGCTTCCTTTCACATCCTGTGGACAGGTGTTCCGACTCTGGCCCCTCCCACCCACAATCCTCCCCAACCGCAGCCCTCCCCCTGTGCTGCCAAGAATCCGAGGTTGGCAGGGAGTCGCGGGGGGCCTCTGGAATGTCGCTTTCCGGTGCCAGCACCGGTGTGCCAGCCTCGGCAGAGGCCTCGGGGGGCGGACAGGGATCATCGGATCTTGTCTGGAATGGGGAGGCTGGCGGTCCTGAGCCACTGGGAAAGGGCAGGGCCCTGCTGATCGCATCCCAGGCGGTGGGGCGGGGGTGGGGGGGGGTGGGGGGGTGCATCCTGCAGTGGAACCCACTCGGGCTGCTCCAGCGACTTACCGTCTCTCCAGGAGTGGGGGAGTGGGGGAGCTGGTTCCCTAGCAACCGTGCCCCCCTCCATCACACTCTTCCCTCAAGCTACCCACACCCTCAGCGCCTCTGGGTTTATACTTGAACCCTGTTGGGGTGGGGGGAGGTGGTGCTCTATGGTGGAGATTCCGATTAACCCTTCAGACACTGAGTGCAAGGAAAAACGCTTTGGGCTGAGGCTGCTCTGGGTTCAAATCCCACCTCGACAGTGACTGTCTTTCTGGGCCTCAGTTTCCTAACTGACAAAATGGAGATGATCCCCCTGTGCAAGGCTTGGTGTAAGAATTTCTTTTTGTTTTTTTAAGATTTTATTTATTCGTGAGGGACACAGAGAGAGAGTCTGACGGAGAAGCAGGTTCCCTGCGGGAAGCCCAATGCGGGACTCGATCCCAGGACCCTGGGATCATGCCCTGAGCCAAGGGCAGATGCGCAACCTCTGGGCCACTCAGGCTCCCCTGGTGTAAGAATTAAATAGAGTGACACCAAATCAGGCCCCACCCCAGGCCCCTGGCACACTCCAGTGCTCCTCATCTGTTCATTGCCTCCCTCCTGAACCCCCTGGGAGAAATAGACTGCTTCTTGCCTCTGCTGGCCAGAGGGAGAGCCTGGAAATGGAGCCTGGGAGGAGGTGGAGCACTGGAGTGGCAAGGGACAGTGGGGCACCTGGTTGGGATCCTGACTTGGGAGTCACACAGACCTGGGTTTGAGCCCTGGCTCCTCCACTGGCCAGCTATGTGGCCTTGGACAAGTTTTAACCCTCTTTGAGCCTCGATTTTCTCATTTGCTTAATGGTAACAATAGCATCTTCTCCACCAGGGCTGTTGGGACACAGGTATTACTGTCGGTATTATCAGCCGGTGGGGGAAAGAGGGTGCTGTGGGGAGACTTATGTCTCCCCACTGGCCCCAGGTTGTTGGAAGCTTCTGGCAAGGGCGATGGGCAGCCTTGAGTGGCTGGAGTGAGGGCAGGGCAGCCAGTACCCAGGTACCATCTGCCCACATCTCATTGCAGGAGCTGAGGTGCTGGTGATTCTCTGGGGCCCCCCCACACTCCCAACTATGCTGGTGGTGGTGCTGGGCGAGGCCTCCTTTTCCAGCCAGATGCCCTTGAGGCCTGGGGCAGGGCCACCCCCTCCTCCCTTCTGCCAGCAGGGCCCAGGCCAAGATGCCTTTATTTTTAAACCTGCGAACAATGCCTGGCCGGGCACAGCCTCCTACAGAGGACGGAGAGAGGGAGGATGGGCTGGGAGCTGTGCTTCCTGGGCCGACACTCCTCATCCCCAGACAGGTACCCTGCTTAGATTTCCCTCATCCCTGGCCTTGACCCTGCTCTCCCTGGGGTCGTGGAGGGAGCACCCAGATTCTAGGGTCCCGTCCTCTGGTTGGGACAAACCAGCCCCATCAAACAGGATTGGATGCGGCACATCTGCAGGGCCCGGTGCCAAGAGTGGCTTCAGAAGCCAGGACCTTCTGGTCCCTCGGGCTCCCTCTCTGCCTCCATAACTCCCCCAAACCCAGGCTGGATCTTCTGTCTCCTTAGGAAGGTTCCCCATCCTGCCCAGTGATGCACTCCTGCCTTCTCACGACTCCTCTTGCTTGCTCACGGCTCTCCAGCAAATTCCTGAGTCTGTGTGGCAAGAGGGTGGTGCCCCTGGCATTCCTTGGAGGGCAGGGCGAGATCGGGAGCCCAGGAGGCAGGGACATGGGGTCTGGTCCTGCTTCTGCCATCAACCCCTGTGTGACCTTGAGTAAGACCCATCACTGTCCCGTCTCAGGATGGGAGAGGGCTTGGTAGACTCTCAGGTGCTGTGCACACATGGGGCACAGGGTCTCCCAATGAGCAGGACACACTGAGAATGGGTGTCCCTGACATATGGGGGGTCTCTATGGAGAGCCGCAAACACCAGACCCCAGAGCCAGATGGCCTGGCTTCAGATCTGGCTCTCCACTGTCAGGTGCAGATTTGAGGCAAGATAACTACCCTCCCCCCCAGGACCTCTGTTTCCCCATCGGTAAATTCTGGTCATGAGCGACGCCTGGGTGGCTTAGTGGTTGAGCATCTGCGATGGGCTCAGAGTGTGATCCTGGGGTCCTGGGATCGAGTCCCACACCGGGCTCCCCGCAGGGAGTCTGCTTCTCCCTCTGCCTGTGTCTCTGCCTCTTTCATGAATAAATAAATACAATATTAATTAATTAATATAAGTGCGGTCATGATCGTACCTGCCTCTTAGGGCTGTTGGGTAGAGACAGGATACATACATGAAGAGTGAGCACTGAGCACCAACCCCTACCATACGTGCGGCAGAGCCAAGGTGTAGCACGTGGGTGTGTGCACCAATGCGTGTGTGCCCCACGAGCTTGCTCCCAAAGAATGTGGAAGCCACAGAATGTGATTGAAAGAGAACAGTCAGGGCAGCCCAGGTGGCTCAGCGGTTTAGCGCCGCCTTCAGCCCAGGGTGTGATCCTGGAGACCCAGGATCGAGTCCCACGTCAGGCTCCCTGCATGGGGCCTGCTTCTCCCTCTGCCTGTGTCTCTGCCTCCCTCTCTCTGTGTGTGTCTCTCATGAATAAATAAATAAAATCTTAAAAAAAAAATTCTGAGCATCTTTAAAAAAAAAAAAAAGAAAGAGAACAGGCAGCAAAGTCGGGCTGTGGGCTCCCACCCGCAGGCAAGCCCAGTGTTCGCGTGTGCTCACCGATGTCCGAGGGGAATGTGTGTGCCCAAGCCTGTGTGTGCCAAGGACGTGCTCACGAGGACCTGAAAGAGCTTAAGTCCCCTTGTCTGGCCGTTGAGGTGGCAGCACAGGGACACGTGTCTCGTCCTGCTGTTCTCTCCTGGTGAGATGGGAAGCACAGCCCATCAGGGTCCCCCCTTCTCCCAGAGCCTGGTCCCCACCAGGGCTGCTGGGGACCAGGCTCCAAGGGAGACCTTTGGGAGGGGTTGGTGGAGAGGGGACAGGTGGCTGATGGCCTGCAAATGAGCTCAGGCCCTCCTGGCTCCCAGGCTGCTCTGATTCTCCCCTGGCATCACTGCTGACAACATATCCCATAGTTATGACCCATGTGCCCCCCCACAGCCCCCTGTGAAGACAGGGATTTTGTCTGCTTTGCCCACAGTTTTGTGGCCCAGTGCCTAAAACAGTGCCAGGCACACAGCAGGGGCTCAACAAGCACTTGAATAGATGAGGAACTGGGAAGGTTTTGTTGTTGTTGTTGTTGTTGTCATTGTCAACTTAGCAAGGTATAAAAGTCAGCGGGAGTCAGACCTCAAACATACAGCCATGTAACCACCCCCTCAAGCAGGACAAAGGACATGTTCTTTGCCCTAAAAGTTCCTTGGTGCCCCTTGCGCTTGCCTTAGTGATCACCGACCCAACTTCTGGTTCTAGAACACTGCCCTTCCTAGAATTCCACACCTGCATCTGGAATGGCTCTGCTGCCCCGTGGATCCTGGAGAAGGAGGCCCAAGGAGGATCAGGGGACCCGGCAGGGTGGAGGTGACCATGACAGGCCTGGCCTGAGAGAGGTCAAGGGAGGCCATCCTGATCCCTGGCTTTGAGAGGAATTCTCAGCCCCGAGGAACATCTGGCTGTGGCGGACAAGGTGAGGTGTCCTGTGGGAGCTGCTGGGCCAGAGGCCAAGATGCCCCTCACAGCTTGGTTGGGAGAAGGATGCGCTCACAGTCACCAAGCGCATGGGTGCGCACACACGAGCACACCTGTACAGACACACACACAAAGACAGCAGCCCGGGCCCAGGCGGGTGGCAGGTGGTTGACAGACCGCCACCTTCTCTGTGGAAGAGAACCCCCAGGGCTGCAGAGAGCGTAGCAAATGTGGGCAGGGGCAGCTCAGTTCCCCTGGCCCGTCCCTGGGAGATGCGTAGCTCGTGTGGAATCCCAACCTTGGGATGTAGCCGGTATCTGCTCCCCCTTACAGATGAGGAAACGGAGGCGTGAAGGGGCTGAGCCATTTGTTCTCGTCACCCAGTGACAGCACTCAGATTCTGCTTTTTCAGTCTGTGACAGGTTGCATTTTCCAGAGAGAACCACAGCGTCTCCCATCCCACACACTCTTACGGTGGCGCAACGCCGATGCTCCTCTTCTTTTGGATCTAGATAGACTTGCATTTGCAGAAGCGATGCTCTGTGGCTTCCAAGCTAGGTCAGAAAATGCAACGTAGCTTCTGCTTGGTTCTCTTGGGACCCTCACCGCGGGAGCTCTGGGCCGCCATGCTCTGGGGAAGCCCAGTGAGCCCACAGCCCAAATGGAGAGGCTGTACTGAAGGAGGGGAAAGGCACCCAGCCAGCACACACCGCCCCCGCCTTGCCCTTCCGGCTCCCAGCACTGGCTGCAACCGCACGCAAGACCCCAAGCCAGACCGCGAGCCCAGCCCAAATTCCTGAGCTGCAGAAACCACGAGAAATAATGAAATGATTTGGATTGTTTTAAGGTGCTATGTTTGGGGTTTGTTTGTTACGCAGCAGCAGTAGCTCATTGGAACACAACCCATGGAGAATCCTGTTGGGTGGAGTTTCAAAATAATCCAGGGTCCAACGGCTTCTCACACCTCCACAAGCCACCCTAATCTGGGCCGCTGTGATCTCTTGCCTGAATGCAGTGGCCTCCTGACTGGTCTCCCTCCTTCTGCCCTCAAGCCTATGGTCTCTTCCCTGCAGCGCAGCCAGAGTGAGCCTGGGGAGCAGAGACACTTCTGCTCAAAGCCTTCCAGGGGCTCCCATCTCCCCCACGGCCTGACAGTGACCCACAGGCCCTATGTGATCTGCACCCTGACTTCTCTGACCTCAGTTTCCCCCACTCGCCCCTCACTCACTGCCTCTGGCTGCTCCCCAAACTCAGCTGGCACTTACTTAGGGCACTTACCATTTCTGATGCTGTTCCTTCTGCCTCAGATTTCTTTTCCCTGCACATTTGCCTAGCTCACTCTTGCACCCCTTAGCTTTCAGCTCAAATGTCACCAATTCGGTGAGGCCTCCTCCCCCACATACCCTGCCCCCCAAGCTCCCCGTTCTCTCCCTGCTTTAATTTTCTCCATTGCTTCTCCCACCTCCTGATGGTGACATATTGTATCTCCATGTTCTGCTACGTTCTTCCATCCTCATGTGAGCTTCCTGCCAACAGAGACTTTGTTTCCACCTCTCTGTCCTCAAGGCCTGGCACAGGGCCTGACGCGTCCTAGAGCTTCAGATGCCTCTTGACTGAATGAGTGAGCAAATGAATGAATGAATGAATGATTCCAGAATCCTTCCAATCAACTAAAACGCCTGATGGGTGAGAGAAGGGGCATTGGGTCTCTCAAAATGGGCTGCCCTCCTGGGCACCTGGGTGGCTCAGTGGTTGAGTGTCTGCCTTCGGTTCAGGACGTGATCCTGGGTTCCTGGGATGGAGTCCCGCATCGGGCCCCTCGCAGGGAGCCTGCTTCTCCCTCTACCTGTGTCTCTGCCTCTCTCTGTGTCTCTCATGGATAAATAATAAAATCTTAAAAAGGGGGGGGGGGCTGCCCTCCTGCCCATTCAGGGTACCTCCCCATGCTCTAAACGGGGGAAACTGAGGCCCAGAGAAGGTAAAGCATTTGTTGGAAGCTAACCATTCACATATTCAACAGATGTAAAAGCTTTATAGCATCCAAGCTTTGCAGAGTCTTTTAACTTGAAGGCCCAACACCCCTCATGTGCATAGCCATTCCCAGGCACATGTAAGATCCATATTTTATATTCCTAATCATGTATGTTTTCCTTAAAGGTCCCAAGATGAATTCAGCTTCAGGACTCACCAACCTAGGATGGCCCCTGCCCACAGGATTTTCAGAATTAAATAAACTACTGCCATAGAGTAGTGCCTAGTACCTAGTGAGTGCTCAGTGCCATGTTGTTGAGGCCCCATTGTGCCCCGGGCGCTATCCCCAGGAGCTGGGGATTCAGTGATGAGCCAGATCAACCAAGCCCCTGTCCTCTTCAGCTTATGTCCTGAGATGGGTAATAGATGGTGAACAGGTAAACAAGCGGGCATGAAATGGCACATAGCGATAAGGGCAATAATGAACAATCGAGTGGTGTTGGGGGAGGGAAGATGGATGGGGAGGGGGCAGTGTAGTTTAGAAGTGTCAGGAGACTTCTCTGAGGAGGTACCATTTGAAGAGGCAAATGATTAAAAGAAGAGAGTCATATCGGACAGAGGGAATAGCAGGTACAAAGGGCCTGTGGCAGGAAGGAGCTGGATACATTCGAGAAACAAAGCCAGTGAGGAAGTGAGTGAGGAAGAGAACAGGGAGATGAGGTCAGAGAACCAGAGGTGAGGTCTGCTTCCCTCTCCCCCTTCCTGTCTCTGAGTAAGGAGCACTTGCAGAGCTGCCCCCCAGGCCACCACAGGGGTGCTGCTCTGCCATTGTTACTCCTGCCTTGTGACCTCAGCCCCACCCAGCCCGGCCCCAACCCCCACTTCCCCTTCCAGTTGTGACCCAAGAAGTCAGGAACCACATCCTTTCCTAAACTGGGTCCCCGCTCCCTGCACCCCTTCTAGGGGGTGGGGCTCAGACTCCCAGCGTTGGACTCTCAGTCTCTGGCTGACTTCTTTGGGCTCCCTATTTGCCTTCCCCCTCCACCACCCACCCACTGGCCTCAGTATTGTCAGACCCTTGCAGCCTCCTCTCCTCCTTCACCAACCTCCCAGAAGCCATGGGGTTCCCCCCCACCCCCCCCACCCCCCACCCCCGCCCTGCCCCGAATGCATCAGCCGTTCCCTAAGCTCAGAACACCCTTTCTTCCCTCCTCCCTCTGACCAAATCTCAGCTGTTACCTCCTCCTGGAAGTCCCTGCGTTATGAGCAGCAGATGGGTCTTGCTCATCTCTATCCCCCAGGGCCAGGCAGAGGCCTTTGCACCCAGAAGGATCTCAGTAGATGGGCGAATGAATGAAGAATTAGTTGGATCCAATCAGCCCATTGTCCACTGGCCTGTGTGGCAAACACCCTGCTGGGCCCAGAAGCTGGGGATGACACAGCCACTCGCATCCCTGTGCAAAGAGCTCTTTCCCCAAGTCCAGGAGTCTGAAGCAGGTCTGGGCTCTGCACTAATTTGCTGTGTGACCTTGGGAAGCCACTGACCTGTGCTGAGCTTCTCATTTGGCAAAACAGCAGCTGGAAGAGGCTAAATGATCTCAGAGCATCATGGTCACAAGTGTGGACTCGGGCCAGATGGCCTGGGCTCAAATCCCGGGCCTGCCACCTTGCCAACTGTGTGACCTTGGGCGAGATTTTTAACCTCTCTGAACCTCTGATCCCCCATCTGTAAGTGCTGCAGAGCGTTAGGGCCCCGTCTCACAGAACAGTTGTGAAGATTCATGTTTGCAATGACTCCGTGGAAAGCCCAGCCTGGGGGACATAACCGTATGGCTAATTAGATCATGATTAGGTCTGAGGTCTGCGATGTGCGTCTTATGGGGACATGACAGGTTCATGTGAACACATCTACTATGCATCAGAGCAGAAGGCCAGGAATGTCCAGGCCTGAGGTTTGGAGAGTCCTTGAGGCACCAGCACAGGGTGGCTGTCACCCCCAGGCTGGGAGAGTGGTGTGCACTCCTCCAGGCTGCGTGCACACGGGGGCTCTTTCCGGTGTACACACTATCTGCCCTGAAGCAGCTCGCCCTTCCCCCAATGCCAGACCCTCTCAGGAGTCAAATGCAACAGAGGAGGCCGAGGGAAACTGAGGACAATCCCATCACGGCCGACTGAGCTTCCAGAGACCAGCCAGTAAATGTCCTTCCACCCCCCACTGTCCTGGGAAATGATGACAAGGAATGAGGTCAGAGGTCACCCATGGGACGTTCTGGGGACCCCAGGCTCTCAGGGGCTGCCTCTCAGACTACAGGGTCCCTGCTTCTAAGGCCTGGGTTCAAGAGAGAGTTCAAGGAATTTTAGCGCTGAGTCCAGAGCCCATGACAGAGGAAGCTGAGGCCAGGAGTGCTGAGTGACTCGCCCAAGGTCACACAACGGGGGGGGGTGGGGGGGGTGGGGGGGGGTTGGGGGGGAGGTGAAGGGCTGGGACCAGATCTCAGGCCTCTAACTGCCTCCCCCGCCCAACCTCCGCAGTGCTTCTCCCCCGCTTGGTGATACATTTCTGGAAATCACCCCAGTTCTACTTTCCAAAGTGAGTCAGGAACATCTGTACCTCTGGGGGCTGCAAAGACTCCCTGGGGCTCCCTGGCAAGAATGCTGACAACTTTCTGAGGGGTCTGAAAGCAGAACTGGCCTTCCCAGGAATTGAGAAGAAAGGTATCATTTCTGTTCATTTAGTGAGAATTCCAGAAAACCTTACAGGGCCCTGATGTCCTGTTCTTGCCCCACTCATGTGATATAGGGGACCAGGCCCTATTTGACAGGGATGTCATTGAGGTGCCAAGGGATGGAGAGATTTGTCCAGGGTCACACAGGCGGCCCTGGTTCTGACACTCAGGCTGCCAACTCCAAGATCAGAAGCTTCACTGACACCCAGGAGGCAAGTCTGACCTTCCTTGTCAGAGGCCTGGGCGGATCTTAGACAACATCGACTCCCGCCCCTGAGCTCTGAATTCTTTCTCATTTTTAATGCCCTTACTATAAAAGCAACAATACATGTTCACTTACGAAAATCTGAAAA